>NC_054381.1:160832080-161039580 GCF_017654675.1 Xenopus laevis
CCAAGAAGCTGATTCGCAGTGAACTATAATTTGAAGTGAATTTAACAGGCGTGTCTAACTCATTAATGATTCTACAAACAATTCCAACTTTTCAGGAGACCCTGTCCACAGAAAAAACAGATTATCTATGTGGCGCCTGTAAAAACAGCCAGGCTTTTTAAATAGATCGTGACCATATATATATTATTCAGTTCAGTTACTCTAGGAACACTAACCTCAAGGAGCATTTGAGTCCCTCTGACCCGGTGGGTAAATACACACAAACCCCATTATAAGACTTCTTAGCACCGGGCCCTGGGGTGTACAATGCTCAGAATGTGGGGGTGCAATACCTTGATTTTGGGTACGGAGTTTAGGCATCCCAGGACTGGCAGGAGCTACGAGATCAGACAGAGGATGACGTGTACAACCACCATGTTTGTGTATATCATCAAATGTCCATGTCGTCTTCTCTACTGCGGTAAAAGCGTGAGGCAGCTGAAGGAAAGGGTTAACATGCATAGGGCGAGTATCAGGGCAGCATTAGATACTCACAGGAGTATTGATCCCAACAAACATTGCCCAGCAGCCCGGGGCCAAGCACAATCCTGCCCAATTTAAATGCCCATTGATCATGTAGCTAAACCCCCGGGGGCTGGTGACATTGACAAGCTGCTATTGAAACGAGAGACTTTCTGCATCTTGGAACTACATTGCGTTGCCCCCAAAGGGTTAAATGGACAACTACAGCTTAACTGTTTCCTGACCCAACTTGCTTTTGTCATATTGACAGGTTCTGTGTACTCCGCTCCATAAGAAATGACATACTAACAACCATGTGAAGAAAGAATTTATTTACTACTGTGTAAGTAGAAACAGTATCCTTTATTGTCTGTATGTAAAATGATACCGTTTTTCCTTTTCTTTCTACTTTTTCACAATGTTGCAATAGACACGGACACTGTCGTGCACTAATGGACTGGACACTGACACCCGCTGGTGAAAAGAAATATTGCACTTGCTACTTGAAAAAAGGCAAAGTGATACAAGGATGGACTTGCATTCCTTATATGGACTGGTGACATCATTTTTGGCGCCCAAAATTCACTGATGGGGGTGGGTATTTAATTGTAATCTTTGTTACTGCACTGTATCCTTGAGAAAGGTCCCCATGTGCGACCGAAACGTCGGATGAGATGTGGGAATAAACCAACACTTGTTTTCACCTAAATAATACAGAGTGTGCTGATTCTCTTTATATATATATATATATATATATATATATATATATATATATATATATATATATATATATATATATATATATATATATATATACTGAATATACACTGATTATATATATATATATATATATACTGAATATACACTGATTATATATATATTACTGAATATACACTGATTATATAAATATATACTGAATATACACTGATTATATATATATATATATACTGAATATACACTGATTATATATATATATATATATACTGAATATACACTGATTATATATATATATATATATACTGAATATACACTGATTATATATATATATATACTGAATATACACTGATTATATAAATATATACTGAATATACACTGATTATATATATATATATATACTGAATATACACTGATTATATATATATATATATATACTGAATATACACTGATTATATATATATATATATATACTGAATTTACACTGATTATATATATATATATACTGAATATACAACTGATTATATAAATATATACTGAATATACACTGATTATATATATATATATATACTGAATATACACTGATTATATATATATATACTGAATATATACTGATTATATATATATATATATATATAATATACTGAATATACACTGATTATATATATATATATACTGAATATATACTGATTATATATATATATATATATATACTGAATATACACTGATTATATAAATATATACTGAATATACACTCCCTTTTAAAATATAATATTTTTTATTGTTGTCATGGTATCAAACCGACGTTTCGGTCCACATTAGGACCTTTTCAAGGATGATACAAAAAACTTTCTAAAAACACATTAAGGGCTCTTACACACGGCCGTTCCGACCTGCGCTCCCCTGCATTCCGTTTGTTGGCGTTCAGCCGCAGGGGAGCGCAGGAATAGACGCAAGTAATGATTTGAAATGGGGCTGTACTCACTCAGGTGCGTGTAGGCGCCGAACGCAGGTTCAGACGCAACATGCTGCATTTTTCCTGCGTTCGGCGCCTACACGCGCCTGAGTGAGTACAGCCCCATTTCAAATCATTACTTGCGACTATTCCTGCGCTCCCCTGCGGCTGAACGCCAACAAACGGAACGCAGGGGAGCGCAGGTCGGAACGGCCGTGTGTAAGAGCCCTAAATAAAAAAGTGCTCCATTGCAAACCAATCAGTGCCCTCCTTCAATCAACACTTCAGCTGAAGTAAAGTAGGTTGATACCAATTACACCATTACCTGCCTGTGCCACTGCTTCTGTCCCGATTAGAAGCCAAATATCTGTAGTTTCCGTGAGAGTTGTGGACAAATCAGGCTCAAAACCGCAGGTACTTTGCTGCAAGGTTTATTAAACACAACATGTTTCGAGCATTGTGGCTCTTTGTCAAGTGTTCACAGGTGCACATCGTACAAAAACTTTAAATACATTAGACTCCTCCCCTCCACCATCATTGACACAAAAAGGATTGGACTGATGGAGGTTAGGCGAATAAACCCCCGAAGCAGTAACCTCTGATGACCTTGTCTTTTAATTACTTTTAACCACTTTTTAACCATTGGGTGAAGTTAATCTGTCTACCAATGATGGTGGAGGGGAGGAGTCTAATGTATTTAAAGTTTTTGTACGATGTGCACCTGTGAACACTTGACAAAGAGCCACAATGCTCGAAACATGTTGTGTTTAATAAACCTTGCAGCAAAGTACCTGCGGTTTTGAGCCTGATTTGTCCACAACTCTCACGGAAACTACAATCAACACTTCAATGTGGATCATGTGTTTCAATTAAGTGTTGAGTGTTCATATATGTATATAAAAAATAGCGATTACATCTCCATCGTATATATATCAATCGTGCATGAATGCATATCTTTATATTTCCACAAAACCATAAATATGTGAATAAATATTTAATATTTCTCAAATGTAATCGTGTCCGTGTGATCATTTAAAAAACCAACTGTGATACTTAAAAACATCCACAAGATGTCATCAGTGTGTTGCAAAAAGGTTCATGTTACAGTGTCCATAAAATCCAAATATGTCAAATCCTAAAAAAGAACAAAAAGAAACAATGTCGTAATCATTACTTTAAAACAACCAGTGAATATACTGTAACAACTACTAAGGTTTGTAGAACAGATTGCACACTGATCCTATTCTAGGAGACATTTGATTTCATTTAAAAAACAACTCAGATTAACCTGTCCATTCATACCATGGGGCATTATGCAGTTTAACTCGTAAATCCAAAATGCCTCTCTCTTCAATAGCATCTTCTCTATATTACCTCCCTTGTGTGAGTGCTGATGTGCTGGATACATCTGAATGACGAGGCATCGTGTTTAGCCTCTGGTTACTGGGCTAAGTCTTGTTTCCCCTCACTTCTGCCTCTATTCTTTGCCCTGTTGGGATCTAGGGCTGCCCTTATGCTCGATCCTTTCCTTTAGTGATCTTATCGTTTTGCCACAATAAAGCATTTAATGATGTACCATTGCGGTCTCACAGGTCATCCTCTGTCTTACTGCACATTTATTGCCTGTATATGGGTGTGTGAAGTGGGTGCCCAAAATCAGCGAGTCACATGTCACACAACATTTGCATTTATAAACTCCTGGGCGTTTTACTCGCTCCAACTCTTCACGTCTCTTATCATACTTCTCCCCAGCTGCTCTTTTAGATTCCTGGAGCGTGAGTAGCTGAACCTTGGTTTCCTACCCACTCTCCCTCTTAGTTGTTCATCTGTGTAAACTACATCCCAGTGTTTAAGTATATATATATCTATATATATATATATATATATATATATATATATATTATATATATATATATATATATATAGACAAACGCTCGCACTCTGATCCAGTCTTGGAATTACTGTGGGTGCTGGGTCAAAGCTTTAGCATACAATGATTAAATAGGGACCCGCACTCCAATGTGGAGTGCGGGTCCCTATTTAATCATTATATATATATATATATATATATATATATATATATATATATAATATCAAAACAGGGGGTTGTGGGAGCACTCTAAAGGCTTTAAAGTATATATATATATATATAAGTATAATAAATGCTATTGCATATGTACCCAAATAGGGGTTATTTTGTTACAAAGTTATGATCATAAAATTGATAAGCCACCATACCACGTCAAGGTAAACCCCGAATGGCGGTCCCTAACTTGTTTTATTTTTTATGTGCATTTTAGCATTACCTGTAATCAATGTCCGTGGAACGCTGTTTTTTCACTGAGGGCTAAATCCTCCCCAGCCAGCAATAAAAAATAAAACAAGTTAGGAACCGCCATTCGGGTTTACGTTGACGTGGTATGGTGGCTTATCAATTTTATGATCATAACTTTGTAACAAAATAACCCCTGTTTTGGGTACATATGCAATAGCATTTATTATACATATATATATATATATATATATACTTTAAAGCCTTTAGAGTGCTCCCACAACCCCCCTGTTTGATATTATATATATATATATATATATAGATAGATAGATAGATAGATAGATATATATATACTGAATACACACTGATTATATATATATATATATATATATATATATATACTGAATATACACTGATTATATATATATATATATATATATATATATATATATATATATATATATATATATATATATATACTGATTATATATATATTGAATATACACTGATTATATATATATATATATATATATATATATATATATATATATATATATATATATATATATATTGAATATACACTGATTATATATATATACACTGAGAATCACCTTTTTCCTTTTTAATTAATTGTCTATGGGAATATTTTGTTCATGATTGAAAAGAGATTTTTATAGGGATTGTAAAGGCAAGAACATGGAGTCAGGCCGACTGTACCCCAATGTGAGGAATCGGGGTCCCTTGGTATCAATTCTGTATCAACTGCAGGAAATCTGATATTTGCTATTGATCAGCTTTGCTACAGTGTAACCAGACAGGCACTAGGGGGAGCTCTCTTACCAAATCCTTGAGAAGAAATGGTGCCGGTGTAGTGGCTGGGGGGATTAAAGGTGCAGTTCACCTTTTTTTAGTACCCCTCAAACCATTTTACTGTTTTTTTTTTTGTTTTGTTTTTTTTGAGTGTTATTGTGAATTCGTTTATTATATTCTGGTCGCATGCCGCCCAGTAACAGTTGCACAAGCTTGGCCCCTGATTTATTGATCTTACTGTGTTGGATACAAGAGTTACATACATTGCTCAGTAGCATCAGAGCGGTCTAAATCTGCTGCAATGAATAATGACAGCAACAAGGAGTCTCATCAAAAAATCCCCTTTAACTTGGCATGTGGCTTCCCTCTGTACATTCCCTAATATACCAGGGAAGGGCAGGGAGGTTTTATAAAAAAAAAGTGCAGCACGACCTGTTGTGGATCAGGTATTTCAGCCTCTAATCACTCCGTCTGGTCAAGTCTAGTTGATTGTTTTGTGTTGTTGTATAGTGTTCATAGTGATCATGTATTTTTACTCCTGCATTGTTGTCCATCATTTGTTTGTTTGTTTTTTGCTATTAAAACTGAAATTGCGCAGTGTGACTAATTGATCGGGAATTATGAACAATAATCTCACTATGTTATCACTTATCTTATTGACTTCAGTCATTTCAGGGCACTTTGTGATTTGTGATGGATAATGTGTGAAATAAAAGTAATGTTTGCAGGCTTTCAATATTGGATATTATTGTGCTTGGATATGTGTTGTGTGTATTTGGGTGTAGTTTTGTATATCACAAATAAATGGGCTGTAAAATGGGGCAATTGCGAAATGTAATAAGAGAATTTGTAAACACTGAAGTTATTTTCATAAATTTTATTCTTAAAAATCCTGATTTTAGTAAAGTTTTGCAACTTGGAGTAGAAAAGCAAAATTGTTCATATTTTGTCAGAACGTGTACAATCCAAATTATATTTATGGGCTCATCTTACTGTTAGGGGGCTTATGACACATGACATCAGACATAGTGATTTGCAGCACTTAAAATGGAATAGGAAAAAATATAATATATTTAAATTGAATTTGGGGTCCTTTCATAGTACCAACTTTGGTAATCCTATGCAAATTGGGTATCAAACTGTACAGAAGACCCCAGGTATTCGCATTCATGGTGTTTTATTTCAGTACCTAACATCATTTGGAAGAGAAGATACTGTAAACTGCAAGTTTTTGTGAGGGCTACTACCGCCACACCGGTCTTCTTCCTCCAATGCGCCGGTTCTCTAGTGCGCGCGCGGTGCGCCTCTGCTATTTTTAAAAGGCGCACTTGCGCTGCATGTGCTTGGCACCTCTCTTAATAAGACCTGGCGGCATCCGATTAGCTGAGGGCTCTTCCCGAGGTGAAAGGCAGCTGTTAAAGGCAGAAGCAAGAGCCGAGAATAGGGTGCTTAGCATTGGTTCTGGATTTAGGGTGCTGACTGTTATAGTTGTGTGGTAATGCTTAGGCAAGTCTAGGCAAGTTTTGCAATTTAGTTGGTTGTACAATACAGAAATGTTATCCTTATGAATTCATCACAATGTGTACTTTCAAGTTATTATTTCACAGTGTACAGTTGGTCCTACATAAAGGAATACCTGAAAAAATCAGGTGCAAACCACTATTCTTTACCATTGCAATCACAGCAGCCCATATTGTTATATTCTGTTGATATTTCATTCCATGTTTATATTCTCTAATGTTTCTTTCAATATTATGCTAAACATTTTTTTGTCTCTGACTGCTTTAAAAAAAATTACATTAAACCCAATAAAATATGTTTGAAAAAAATAATGTTTTTTTGGAATTAACTTGTTATCATACATAAACCAGGTAGTGCAGTAGTTGAAAGGCAAGCCATTAAAGTGCACAATTTTTTGGGTCTCTACATGGCACATACTCTTGTAATCCTATGCATATCGGGTATCAAACTGTTCAGAAGACCCCCAGCATTCATATCTTGTGTGTTGTATCTTGGTATCTGATGTGGGAGATAAGATGCTGTAAATGTCAAGCTTTGCGTTGCAGAACAATAAAAGAAAGTTAAAAATAAATATAAAAATGTAACTGCAAATTGTTTTAGAATTCTGTGCCATCCATCACACTGAAGTTAATTCATTCATTATCGAAGAACTGGGATTCCTCTCTGAAGCTTCACACTTGGCTTTTGTGTAATGTTACTGGACCATATTCTGAATTTCCTGATTAATATCATTTCAGTATACAATATATGAGATATTCTAGATATTCTAGAGGTGTAGCAGATTTTTTTATAAAAACAGTGAAGACGTACCCTGATACCCAGCAATGAACATTGGCTTCCTAATCTGCAATCTGGGGAGCTGCTGAATAAAAAGCTAAATAAGTCAAAAACCACAACTAATAAAAAATGAAAACCAATTGCAAATTGTTTCAGAATATCCGTCTCTAAATCATCAAGTCCAATTCTCTGAGCTGTTTACACTACAGAAGTACCTGGGGCATTTCCATCTATACAAAACCGAGCACTTACACAATTTCAGTGATGCTCCTGCAACACGTTTCAACACGCTTTCCTAATGTGACTGGTGTTGTGCACTGGAAACTGGGGAAACTGTAAACTGTAAAAATTCAAGTGTTACTCTACGTCATAGTGTCACAAGGTTTATTTAAATTGCTTGACTTTCACCTTTAAATTAACTGTTAGTATGATGTAGAGAGGGATATTCTGAGACAATTTGGTTTTCATTTTTTATTATTTGTGGTTTTTAAATTATTTTGCTTTTTATTCAGCAGCTCTCCAGTTTGTAATTTTGGCAATCTGGTTTCTAAGGTCCAAATTCCCCTAGCAACCATGCATTGATTTGAAGAAGAGACTGAAATATGAATAGGAGAGGCCTGAATAGAAAGATGAGGCATAAAAAGTAGCAATACCACAAAGGGGGTATTTATCAAAGGTCGGGTGTTAGAGTTTTTTATACCTTGAATGAATGGTTTCTAATTTAAGAAAAAACTCGAATGGAAAAACTCAATACAGCGAGTTCGGGGTTAACAAACAGAAAACTTGAATCACTCAAATTGTTTGAGTTTTCGGGCAAAGCCCTCCGAAAAAACTTCGGACATCATGAAGGTTATTAACATCTTGAAATGGTTCAAGGGTCCTCTGCCATTGAATCTACATGACCATAACAGATTTTTGATGATGTATTATTGGATTAGAGCTATTTCCATGGTTGGGGTGTAATCAATCTCGAAAAATTTTTTTTTTTTAAAAACTTGAAAATTTCGATTTTTTATTTTTTAATCCAATAATTTGATTTTTGACCAAAAATAACCAAACATTTGTGGAAAACACAACTTAATCCTTAATAAATAACCTCCTTAAAGGACCAGTAACAGTAAAAAAATTTTTTTAAATTAGTTAGTATACAACGAAAAAAAAACCACAAAGACAAATTAAACTTTGAAATCGGTTTATTAAGAATAAACTTACAGAAACTTCGCTTGTGCTCCTCTTCAGAAAAGGCAATCCGGTGATCCATCGCGCGGTGCTCGATTTCTCCTCCCTGCCGTCCTTATAGGAGATAGCCAGGGAGGAGAAGCCGAGCGCCGCTCAATGGATCGTCTGAAGAGGAGCGCAAGTGGAGTTTCGGTAAGTTAATTCTTACTAAAGACGAAAGACTAAAATTTAATTTGTCTTTGTGTTTTTTTTCGTTGTATACTAATGAATTTTTTTTTAAAAAAAAATGATGTTACTGGTTCCTTTAATGTGTAGCTTTACAGAGCATTTTTTTTTTAGATGGGGTCAGTGACCCCCCTTTTTGAAAACTGGAAAGAGTCAGAAGAAGAAGGCAAATAATTTAAAAACTAAAAAAACATACCTTCCAACATTTTGAAAATAAAAAGAGGGACAAAAGTTGCAGTGTGTAGCGGGGCAAAATTTTTTGACCATTTTTGTAGCCACACACCCTAATTACCATGTTCATTTTACAAAACGTTGCGGGTTATAAAAGTTTGAACATATTTCTGAGTTTTTTTTCCATTTACAGTTTTGCTAATGAAGGTGAATTGCCCTTTAAGATGTGAGTCTAATGTTTCCCAAGGGACCTGTTATCTTATATTGTTACAATTACTTATTTGCTTATCTCAAAATTGTTACAAAGTCTCTTATCTGCAGCTTTGGCTATTCGGGGCTCTCTGCCAAAAGCCAATTAAGTTAGAAACATTGTTTCTTTTTCTGGCTGTTCAGTGCAGAGAAAAACTGGCCTTTCTAGTACAAATGAGGGACTGCGGGTTGAGCTGTCAAAAGAGGGACTGTCCCTTTAAAACAGGACAGTTGGGAGGTATGAAAAAATGAAGGCTAATTGAAAAGTTGCTTAGAATTAGCCATTCTATAACTAAAAGTTAACTTAAAAGTGAACCTCCCCTTTAAAGCGTTTATGGGTAAAGGAAGAAGTTTTTTTAGATACCCTAATAAAAGTTGATGTGTGGTTTTACATTAACTTCTTGAAAATTTTTAATTTAGATTTTTCTGAAATTTTCTATCTAAGAGGCTGGGAAACTTCAAAGCCTAAATGGAGAAGGGGAGCTCCATTTGGTTCGAGAAGTTTCCTCTCCCCAAATTTCCTCTAGGATCATGGTGCCTGTTGATCTAACCTGGTCTATGGGCTCAGTTAAGGAGTCTGCTTTTGTAGATTCTAGGACGGCGGGGAATTTTGTGGATGCTGCCTTCGCTATAAGGTCTAACATTCCTTTTACTCCTTTAAATCCTCCCATGAGAATCTTAGCTGTCGACAAAAGCCCTTTGGGGTCAGGTCTGGTAACCAGGAAAACGGTGGCTTTGTCCATGTGCACGAACAATCTGCACTCTGAGGAGTTATCTGTCTTTGTTATAGAAGGTTCTTCTTCTCCTCTCATTTTAGGTTTACCCTGGTTGCAGGTACATAACCCACGTATTGATTGGGGAACTGGGTAGATTCTTCAATGGGGTCAAAAATGTAAGGGTTCTTACATAAGTATTCCTCAATTGGTGGCAGTCACGTCTCTAGAGGGGTTACCTGCGGCTTATTCTGATTTTTCTCATGTATTTTCTAAAAGAGCTGCAGAAACTTTACCCCCACATAGGCGTTATGACTTCCCAATCGACCTCATTCTTGGGTCTACTCCCCCTAGAGGGAGAACTTATCCTCTTTCTCTGCCCGAAGCCTAAGCAATGAAAGAGTATATCAAAGAAAACCCGGAAAGAGGTTTTATTAGGCCTTCTAGTTCCCTGCTGGTGCTGGGTTCTTTTTCGTGGCCAAGAAGGATGGAGGTCTTTGCCCATGTATCGACTATAGAGGTCTCAATAAAATTACCATCAAAAACCGTTATCCCCTTCCGCTGATTTCTGAACTATTTGAGAATGCCTCTATTTATTACAAACTTGACCTTAGAGGTGCATATAACCTCATCCCTATCAGGGAAGGGGATGAGTGGAAAATGGCGCGCACTTCCGAAGTTACATTACGCTGGCGTGATTGCGTCCTTGCGCAATGGCGCAAAATTCAAAATGTTAAAAGGCGCATTAGAAGCTGCAGTACCTTGCCCGTTATAGGATCTTTTTCCTGAGCTTCTGTGCTGTTTAAGCTTCTGTAAATGTGATTCTCTGTTGTGACCCCTGCCTGCTACTGACGATCCTGATTTCTGAATCCTGACCCCTGACTGATTATCAACTTCGTTGTTTCTGAACCCCTTTCTGATTGATCTCCTGGGTTGACCCTTGCCTGTCTGACTCCGCTTGTACTCTGCCTGCCCCGACCCAACCTGACTACGCCTCCTGTCTACGCCTTGTACCGTGACTGTCTGCCCAGAAGACTTTGCTTTGCAGTCGTGCCCCTTTGCTCGCTCAGAAGCCTTCGATTGGCTCCCCTCTTATTAAGACCTGGCGGCATCCGATTAGCCGAGGCTCCTCCCGAGGTGAAAGGCGGCTGTTAAAGGCGAAAGCGAGAGCCGAGACCAGGGGGCCCAGCATTGGTTCTGGATTTAGGGTGCCGACCGTGACACGTTGGTTTCATAGTTGTAACATTATTTGGTTCATTGTATCAGGGTTTGTTTGGATATTGTGGGACGGTTGAGCCCCTCTGTATTTCTGGGGTACAGTTGTTTTATGATTCAGCTGGGGGCACCAGGGTCTAGGGGTGTTTATATTGGTGGAACATTTACTGTATTTATTGTCTGTATTCAGTGTATTACTGTACATAGCAGAGGTCGGGGAGACCAATACACTGCGTCTGATGATTTCCAGGAAGAAATAATATTATAATGGGACCTTATTATTGTTATTAGCACAATGTTCCCTTTAATAAGAAATGTACAAAGGGATAGTTACTGGGGCCCAGTAGGGTCATTCCGGCACATTGTCAGAGAGAACAATAGAGAATATAGAATTACTGGAGATCCACAGGTGACGGCACAAATACAGGAAAAACACAGAGGCTTCAATTACATCTCACGCCCGAGGGCCTAGAGATGGGCATTGATGATTGGTGCTGATGCCTAATACACAGGGTTGCCGGGTGGGAAATGGGCGTGTCCCTGGAGACCAGGATTCTACATACAGATTGTGGGGTATATAAGTGACAGGAGAGTGTGGGAGACAGGACAGAGCGACTCACACTCACTGAGCATGGCTGAACTATACATCTCTCTGCTGGTGGCTGCTCTCTGCATTGGCACAGGTAGGTCATAATGTCACCCCCCGACCTGTCCCCTTTACCCTCTTACTCCATCCTCATTCCTTCCCTTATTCTCCCGTCTCTTTCTGAGTTCAATCCCAGTGATGTCTGAATGTCACATGGGACAGTTACGGTTTATTTATCATTTTTATTTGTTTAACGTATTGAAACAATGAAGTAGTCTGATCTCTTATAAACACAATATTCCCACAATGCCTTGCATGCTTCCATAATTCTCTTTATAGGTCTATTTATCACAGAACATGCAAAGCATTGTGGGAATTACGACTTATATGGTCACAGAACAACCCCTCAGTGACTTCTAATATCCTTATCATTTACAGTAGGGGGTACATTATCCCTTATAATACATGAGTGATACTCAGAGTATCCTGTATAACTCAGCCTGCAGCCTTGTGTCTTTATATGGTCACAGAACAACCCCTCAGTGACTTCTAATATCCTTATCATTTACAGTAGGGGGTACATTATCCCTTATAATACATGAGTGATACTCAGAGTTCCCTGTATAACTCAGCCTGCAGCCTTGTGCCTTTATATGGTCACAGAACAACCCCTCAGTGACTTCTAATATCCTTATCATTTACAGTAGGGGGTACATTACCCCTTATAATACATGAGTGATACTCAGAGTTCCCTGTATAACTCAGCCTGCAGCCTTGTGTCTTTATATGGTCACAGAACAACCCCTCAGTGACTTCTAATATCCTTATCATTTACAGTAGGGGGTACATTATCCCTTATAATACATGAGTGATACTCAGTGTTCCCTGTATAACTCAGCCTGCAGCCTTGTGCCTTTATATGGTCACAGAACAACCCCTCAGTGACTTCTAATATCCTTATCATTTACAGTAGGGGGTACATTATCCCTTATAATACATGAGTGATACTCAGAGTTTCCTATATAACTCAGCCTGCAGCCTTGTGCCTTTATATGGTCACAGAACAACCCCTCAGTGACTTCTAATATCCTTATCATTTACAGTAGGAGGTACATTATCCCTTATAATACATGAGTGATACTCAGAGTTCCCTGTATAACTCAGCCTGCAGCCTTGTGCCTTTATATGGTCACAGAACAACCCCTCAGTGACTTCTAATATCCTTATCATTTACAGTAGGGGGTACATTATCCCTTATAATACATGAGTGATACTCAGAGTTCCCTGTATAACTCAGCCTGCAGCCTTGTGTCTTTATATGGTCACAGAACAACCCCTCAGTGACTTCTAATATCCTTATCATTTACAGTAGGGTACTAATTGTATTTATGATGGAACTAAGAAAGGGCTGATGGGAATTGTTCTTTTCTGAGGCTACTGGGAGATGCTCTATTACTCCGACAGGCCAGTCTGACATATGTTGGAATTTTCAGAATTACATGTTTCCAGATTAGAAATTCTGATACATTTGCAAATTTTGCATTTTACAAGTTTTTGACCCAAGTGAACATTTGACACCATTGTTACTTCATTTAATGTTCCCTTTAATTTCTCTTGGGTTGTTAGTGTAAACTGGAGGGTTGGTGAACAAATCCTTTTGTTTTGGGTGCTGGTGTCAGAAATCAGGCACACGACTGCACACACTGCAGGGAACAGCGACTTCATTGCACAACTAACAGGAGCTTTGGAATTTCACCCTAATAATTAATAATATTTAATAATAATAAATAGTGAATAATGTTCCTCCTTTAAGTTCCTATTGTAGCACAGAGATGATACATCTTTCCTGCCGTTGCCCATAAAGCTTACAATCTATAGTCCCTGTCACATAAATTTTGTAAATAGAATTCTCTCTTATCTTCCAGCTGCTCCCCTGAAGTGCTACACATGTACCAGTGCCACCAGCAACTCCAACTGCATGACCCAAACCAACTGCACCGCAACTGACACCTCCTGCCAGACTTTTCTTGGTTCCGTTTCTGTTTGTAAGTAACCGGGGGCAGTTATGTATGTTGGGCAAGATAGAAAGAGTAGGACAAGATGGAGACAGTAGGACAAAGTGGAGATAGTAGGACAAGATGGAGACAGTAGGACAAGATGGAGACAGTAGGACAAGATGGAGACAGTAGGACAAGGTGGAGACAGTGGGACAATATAGAGACAGTGGGACAAAATAGAGACAGTGGGACAAAATGGAGACAGTACAGAAAGATGGAGACAGTAGGGTAAGTTGGAGACAGTAGGACAAGATTCAGACAGTAAGGTAAGATGGAGACAGTAGGACAAGATGGAGACAGTAGGACTAGATGGAGACAGTAGGACAAGATGGAGACAGTAGGGTGAGATGGAGACAGTAGGGCAAGATGGAGACAGTAAGACAAGATGGAGACAGTAGGAGAAGATGAAGACAGTATGGTGAGATGGAGACAGTAGGACAAGATGGAGATAGTAGGACAAGATGGAGACAGTAGGACAAGATGGAGACAGTAGGGTGAGATGGAGACAGTAGGGCAAGATGGAGACAGTAAGACAAGATGGAGACAGTAGGACAAGATGGAGACAGTATGGTGAGATGGAGACAGTAGGACAAGATGGAGATAGTAGGACAAGATGGAGACAGTAGGACAAGATGGAGACAGTAGGGCAAGATGGAGACAGTAGGGCAAGATGGAGACAGTAGGACAAGATGAAGACAGTAGAGTGAGATGGAGACAGCAGGACAAGATGAAGACAGTAGAGTGAGATGGAGACAGCAGGACAAGATGGAGACAGTACAATGTGATGGAGGCATTAAAGGAAGGTGATGTTATTAGGACAGGACAGTCAGCGTGTATATATATATATATATATATATATATATTACAGTTGCCAGACAGATCTAAAAATAATTTATCCAGTTGGGCTCCTGGCTGTTCCACCAATACGGGCACTTACTGTCAGACTTATTTTGCACTGCATCCCAGATTTATGTCTTGTGGGAAGGGGCAGTTACCCTTGGGAAACATGTATAGTAAGGCAAGTCGACATGGCGTCAGTGGAAAGTCTTGTTGTGATGTTTTATTAAGTGTAAGACTAGGGGGTGTCAGGGAAAGGAGCAGTAACGGAGTACAAGTGTGTGTAGTAAGGCAAAAAGGTGTCAGGGGGCGGGGCTTTTGCTGGGGCAACAGCTAACTCTCCTATCTGTTCTATTGCACAGTGGGGGTATCAGCCACGTCCATCACTAAGACCTGCACAACCAGTTGCACTGCAGGAGGCACCAGTTTTGCCGGGGTCACTGGTTCAGTTTCCTGCTGCAACACCGACCTGTGTAACGTCAGCGGAGCCAATGGTGTAAAATACAGTTTCCCTGCGCTGGGCCTGTCCCTCGGGTTCCTATTGGTCCTGCTCAGAAGCTCCGCCCAGTGAGGCCCCCCAGTTGCACTCACATATGTCTGTTATTAAAATGTCACTATTGGCCGTGTGTGCCCCAGTGTGGGTGAATAAAGATACTGTGCGGTAAAATTATACCACTTGGACTGTTGTTTTTCATTTCAGCTCATGACAATGTCTGGGCAGTTACACTGGGACTGGGGTATAGGGGGTAACTATAGAGGACACAGTAAACAGGGCCCCCGTGAAACAGTTTATGAGAAATGGCTTATTCCCAAAGTTTAGCGGGGCCCTTAAATGATTTTTCTGTGGGGCCCAGTAACTTCCACTGGTGTTAGCTTGGTGCCACCCCATGTATAATAGCAGTGGCGTATTGTTCTTTAACTTCTAATGGTTCTTGGAAAGAGCGAACGCTCACACGGGTCGGGATAAAATAACAATGGAAATGGAGAGTGGGAAAGAGGTTAAACTAGAGATCTCAGACATCATAGGGATCAAGTTCTCCGCAGTTCAATATCCATAGTAACATAGTTTGGTTGAAAAAAGACACAAGTCCATCAAGTTCAACCTTTTAAGTCTGTATATAACCTGCCTAACTGCCAGTTGATCCAGAAGAAGGCGAAAAACCCTTCTAAGCCCTTATCAACTTGCTTCCTGACTCCAAAATGCAATGGGACCAGTCCCTGGATCAACTTGTACTATGCGCTATCTCCCATATCCCTGTATTCCCTCACTTGCTAAACACCCTCCAACCCCTTCTTATACCTATCTAATGTATCAGCCTGTACCCCTGATTCACTTCCCAGCTCTCCCTGTAACACCCCTTTCCCTCCTCTAATCTCATTGGCTCCCTCCTGTCTGCTGGGAGGAGCTACTGTGAATAAAGCATCCGACCCTTCCTTGCACCTATCTAATGTATCAGCCTGTACCACTGATTCACTTCCCAGCTCTCCCTGTAACACCCCTTTCCCTCCTCTAATATCATTGGCTCCCTCCTGTCTGCTGGGAGGAGCTACTGGTGAATAAAGCATCCGACCCTTCCTTGTACCTATCTAATGTATCAGCCTGTACCACTGATTCCTCCTTAACATGGAACCTCCTTTCCTCTACTCTAATTGGCTCTCTCCGGTGTCAAAGGATCTGGAAGAAAAAGATTGGAGTAAAAACCTCGGAACATCTGGGATTGCAGAACTTCTTGTATAACCTCTGCCCGCAACAGTGATTGGACTGATTGTTGTAGAACATGTTCCTTGATGAAGGTGGTTGATGATGTGCGAAACTTTCTGGGTGGTAGATGGGGTGAAAAAGGGATTCTGTAACCCTGTTGGACAATTGTTAGCACCCACTTGTCTGTCACATGAGTTTCCCATTCCCCTAGAGATCTTTGTAGTCTACTTGGGCTGAGCCAGGCCGATGTAGCTCTGTTGGGAGTCGTCTTTTTGATGTTGGGACGAGTTTGTTGGTGCCAGGTAGACCTGCTGCGTTTATTTGACTGATCTGTGGAGTTCGTTCTGAAACTGGACTGAAAGGGACGAAAAGGTCTGGTTTGTGATGACCAACTTTTTCTATTTGAGAATTTACTGGAATTGTCAAATCTTTGTTTCTTCCCCATGGGAAGGAAAGTACTCTTTCACCAGCCTAAGCAACACCAACGGGTAGCTCTGCGTACCCTAAGAGCCTGTGATAGCTCTGCGTATCACTTATGGTTACTGACATAAAACTGTGCCTGTTCCCTCACTGCCTCGTGAAGCAGGATCGGCACAGTGAGTCTCTGTTGCACCTTCTGGACAGCTCTGCGTGGCCCATAGGTGTTGTTTGATACATGCTGTGAATAAAAAATATAGAATAAAGTAAAGTAAAATAAAACAAAAAAGAAACTGTCCTACACCTCCTGAGGCAGGACAAAGAACTCAGGAGAGAAGGTGGAGCCAGCTCATATAAGCAGGAGGAGGGGCTAGGAGTCAACAGTTTTCTGTTCTGCCTCCAGAGCTGAAGGATAACATAACCCACAATGTTTGCACTGACAGGAGGGCTGATTAGAGAAAAGTAAATATTGTCCTTTTACATCTCTTGCCTTGAACCTCCATTTAGTTATTGTCTGTGTGCTGCCTCAGAGATCAGCTGAACAGAAATACTGCAGCTCTAACTGTAACAGGAATAGATCACCTGACCAGAAATACTGCAGCTCTAACTGTAACAGGAAGAGATCAGCTGAACAGAAATACTGCAGCTCTAACTGTAACAGGAATAGATCACCTGACCAGAAATACTGCAGCTCTAACTGTAACAGGAAGAGATCACCTGACCAGAAATACTGCAACTCTAACTGTAACAGGAAGAGATCACCTGACCAGAAATACTGCAGCTCTAACTGTAACAGGAAGAGATCACCTGACCAGAAATACTGCAGCTCTAACTGTAACAGGAAGAGATCACCTGACCTGAAAAACTGCAGAAAACTGACCAGAAATACTGCAGCTTTAACTGTAAAAGGAAGAGATCACCTGACCAGAAATACTGCAGCGCTAACTGTAACAGATCACCTGACCAGAAATACTGCAGCTCTAAATGTAACAGGACGAGATCGCCTGACCAGAAATACTACAGCTCTAACTGTAACAGGAAGAGATCACCTGACCAGAAATACTGCAGCTCTAACTGTAACAAGAAGAGATCACCTGACCAGAAATACTGCAGCTCTAGCTGTAACAGGAAGAGATCACCTGACCAGAAATACTGCAGCTTTAACTGTAAAAGGAAGAGATCACCTGACCAGAAATACTGCAGCTCTAACTGTAACAGGAAGAGATCACCTGACCAGAAATACTGCAGCTCTAACTGTAACAGGAAGAGATCACCTGACCAGAAATACTGCAGCTCTAACTGTAACAGGAAGAGATCACCTGACCTGAAAAACTGCAGCTCTAGCTGTAACAGGAAGAGATCACCTGACCAGAAATACTGCAGCTTTAACTGTAAAAAGAAGAGATCACCTGACCAGAAATACTGCAGCGCTAACTGTAACAGATCACCTGACCAGAAATACTGCAGCTCTAAATGTAACAGGAAGAGATCGCCTGACCAGAAATACTGCAGCTCTAACTGTAACAGGAAGAGATCACCTGACCAGAAATACTGCAGCTTTAACTGTAACAGGAAGAGATCACCTGACCAGAAATACTGCAGCTCTAACTGTAACAGGAAGAGATCACCTGACCAGAAATACTGCAGCTCTATCTGTAACAGGAAGAGATCACCTGATCATAAATACTGCAGCTCTGACTGTAACAGGAAGAAGTGTGGAAGCAAAAGACACAACTAGGATGCCAGGGGGCTGTCCTTATTTTTTAAAATGGCAGTAAAGGATATTATTATGAAATAGTTTATGTATATGAAGCAGGGTTTTACATATGAGCTGTTTTATGCAATAAAGTTTTATATTTGTTACATTGTTTGTGGGGTATAGGTTTCCTTTAAACGAGTATTTTCCAGCGTGAAGAACCCCAATTTGGCCATTCTTTCCTCATAGCTAAGATTTTCCCTTTAACAGCTTAGTTGCCCTTCTCTGTACCCTCTCTAATACAATAATGTCCTGTTTGAGTGATGGAGACCAAAACTGTATGGCATATTCTAGATGGGGCCTTACCAGTGCTCTATACAGTGGGACCCCCTCCTCCCGTGAATCTCTGCCCCATTTAATACAAGTCAAGGCCTTATTTGCCCTTGATGCTGATGACTGGCATTGCTTGCTACAGACAAGTTTATAATCTACAAGGACTCCAAGGTCCGTCTCCATTATGGATTTGCCTAGTGCAGTCCCATTAAGGGTATAAGTGGATATTGTTACATCCCAGGTGCAGGACTTTACATTTATCAACATTGAATCTTATTGAATCCTGTTGCAAGTGCCAATTGGATGGAATTAGTTGGGCTGATAGTTTTGTGTCATTTGCAAATGCTGATACATTACTTAAAATACCCAAGTCATTAATGAACAAGTTAAATAGCCAGTGTTCCTATCCATGTGCAAATGACTTCATTAAGCCCAACAGACCTTAGTTTAGAAAGCAGTCGTTTGTGGGTCACCCAGGAGTACATTCAAAAAAGATTAGAACATGTAAAGTTCTTTACTTAATTTTTCAGGTTTCACTTAGGTCTGGCATGGTGCCAAGAGACTGGTCAATTGGTAATGGTAATGTGGTGCTGCTATTCAATAAGGGATCTTGTTCTCAGCCTCAAAACTATAGACTGGTTAGTGTGATGTCAGTGGTAAGAAAGCTTTTCAAAGGGGTAATGAGGGATAAGATACTTGACTTCATTGCAAATCATAATACTATGCGTTTATGCCAGCATGGCTTTATGCATAATAGATCTTGTCAGACTAACTTAATTTCCTTTTATGAGAAGATCAGCACGGACCTTGACTTTGGTATGGCAGTGGATGTGATATACTTAGACTTTTGATACAGTGGAACATAGTATTTGTACCTGGATAGAGAACTGGCTAAAAGATAGATATACAAAGAGTGGTGGTAAATGGAACATTTTCTAATTGGACCAGTGTTGTTAGTGGAGTACCGCAGGGCTCTGTACTAGGTCCCTTGCTTTTCAACTTGTTTATTAATGACCTGGAGGTGGCCATTGAAAGTACTGTTTCTATTTTTGCAGATGAGACTAAATTGTGCAGAACTATAGGTTCCATGCAGGATGCTGACACTTTGCACAGTGATTTGTCTAAACTGGAAAACTGGGCAGCAAACTGGAAAATGAGGTTCAATGTTGATAAATGCAGGTTATGCACTTTGGCAAAAATAATATAAATGCAAGTTATACACTAAATGGCAGTGTGTTGGGAGTTTCCTTAAATGAGAAGGATCTAGGGGTCTTTGTAGATAACAAGTTGTCTAATTCTGGGCAGTGTCATTCTGTGGCTACTAAAGCAAATAAAGTTCTTGTATAAAAAAGGGCATTAACTCAAGGGATGAAACATAATTGTGTCTCTTTATAGGTCCCTGGTGAGGCCTCATCTGGAGTATGGGGGCAGTTTTGGACTCCAGTCCTTAAGAGGGATATAAATGAGCTGGAGAGAGTGCAGAGACTAAGTGCAACTAAACTGGTTAGAGGGAGGGAAGAGTTAAAATATAAGGGGATGGGGTTGATTTCGCTGGAGAAAAGATGCTTAAAAGGGGACTTACAAGTACATTAGAGGACATTATAGACAAATAGCAGGGGACCTTTTTACCCATATAGAGGATCACTGCACCAGAGGCCTCCCCTTCAGACTAGAGGAAAATAAAAGAGTAGATGGTTCTCCACAGTCAGGACAGTGAGGTTGGGGAATGCACTGCCGGATGATGTTGTGATGGACAATTCTGTTAATGACTTTAAGAGGGGTTCGGATGATTTCTTAGACAAGCAGAATATCATAGGCTATAGTGATACTAAAATCTACAATTAATCTAGATATTGGTACCTATAGTTTTTATATGTTAGTGTATAGATATGTCGGTATTATGTATGTGCACTGTTTTTAATTTGGAGGGGTTGAACTTGATGAACTTTGGTCTTTTTTCAACCCTAGGTAACAATTTCTACCCATAATGCCATTCTCTAGAACATAATTGGAGAATGTGATACCTTAACAGACTTTACATAACTTGCTCACCACAGATGTCAAACTTACTGGCCTATAATTGCCAGGCTGAGATCGTAATCCCTTTTTTAAATATTGGAATGACATCAGATTTCCTCCAATCCATAGGCACCATACCAGATGAAAGTGAGTCTGAAAAAAAATCAGAAATAGAGGCCTGTCTAAAACCGAACTGAGCGCTCTTAGAACCCATGGGTGCCACTAACTAGATTGAAGTTAGCCAACAGAGCTGCTATGAGGTGGGTCTGGGAACTCTGACCCCTCCATTGTATATACTGAAGAAAAGATCTGGCTTAGCACATTTGCCTTTTCTGTGTCCTTACATTATTTAAAGGAGCTACACTCTCAACGCACATATTTTTACTATAAAAGGGGACCTGTCACGCAAAAAAATTATTCAAAATCCTATTTTATCACATTAGTCAAGCAAAATGAACTTTAATTACACTATATAACTTATTTGAATCTTGTTTCCTTCAGTCTGGGAATTCATAATTATAACAAGCAGGCAGCAGCCATTTTGTGGACAATGTTATTAAGACAAGCCTTGTATCATCTCAGAATCTTGTTTGTGCACCAGAATGGGGGACCTGACAATGGGGCCTACGTAAACTAAGGGACTTGGTTAAACATGCCCAAACCCAGGAATCTCTCCCCTGGTTCTCCTATTTCCAGCTTAGACAGGCCACCAATGCTCAATTTCAAGGGGACGCTATGAACCTTACAACATCTAAGATAGAATCAGCCCTGAGAGCCCCTACCACCAAGAAACTTGTTACCAGGCTATACTCGCTTCTCTTAGCTACTATTAAGCCTCCATTTAACGCAGCAGGTGCAGCCTGGAGCAGAGACATCCCAGGGTTGGAGGATGGGGACTGGGAGGAGGCAACTGACAGGGCCTATGACTATTTCGTCTCAACCAGAGATAGATTGATTCAGTTCAAGATCCTACATAGACTCCACTTAACTCCAAATAGGCTGTTACGTATGAACAGACTCGACTCACAACAGTGTCCTAAGTGTAGGGCCTCAGAGGCGACTTACCTACACCTCATCTGGTCTTGCCCCCGAATCCAAGCCTTCTGGTCTCAGGTTCTCAACTATATTCAGGATAAAACGACACTACGCCAACTGATAACCCCTCAGGTGTGCATTCTTGGTGTAATAGATGAGGTAACCCCAAGGGCGGCCATGAGAATTCTTTTCCATACATTACTGTTCTATGCCAGGAAATGTATTCTCCTGAACTGGATGTCCCCCTCAAGCACCCACATTTAATGGCTGGTTGAACTTGTTTAAAACAACACTCCCACTAATACAACTCACCTATACTGCAAGAGGATGCCCTTAGAAATATGATCTGGTGTGGTGGGAGTGGCTGGAGGCCACAGAGGAGCCTTAATGTTAGAGATGGCAAGATAACAATGGCATATATATTTTTCTATCACCTACTTAAGTGCCCTAGGGGCAATAGATCCAGAATTATACCTGAATTAAAGTATATACAAATGTACAGGATTCAAATATTTCAAATGCTGATATACTGTGTGATATATTTACAATAAGATGGAACCATGCATAATACAATATTTGTTTGTTTATTGTTTGAAAATTCAAAATAAAAACCTTTAAAAAAAAAAAAAAAAGAATGGGGGACCTGATGTCCATCCCCCATGCCCTGGCTACACAATTAAATGGTGAAGAGAACGGGGGGAATGTGGGGAGAGCAGTGACATGTAGGAAGTGCTGAATGGAAAGTGAAAGTAATTGCCTAAGGCATAGAGGAGGGGCAGACAATATTTGATTGACAGATGAGATTTTTAAATGAGCTTACAACAGATATGAATGCTTTAATTAAAAATAGAAATTGGATTTCATGTTTAATTTGAGAAGGACTTTTATTATACAGATTTGTGTGTCTGGGTGACAGGTCCACTTTAATATACTTAAACTTTTTGGGGTTAGTCTTAACCTCTAAACAGCAGTGTTTCGATCCCTAAATCTGAAAAGAAAAAGCAATCCCAATAGTGCAGTAGCCCTCTAACATGGACGCAATAATTTGGTAAGCGGAACTACTCACAAAAGCCTTGTGGTTAGCGAGCCTGTAAGTAAAAAGACTTTATCCTGAACTTGCGTCGTGTACGGTTGCACCTATTGGGAAGAAGCTAGAATAGTGCAGTATTGTCGGTCTAATTATAAATAGCAGATCACTGTCCACGCTTACCCCTCAGTTGTACGGTTGATGTGCATAAGGGTATCAATGATCCGATTCTCGAGTTGTACTTCTCAGCGTTGTATTCAGTAAAATGAGCTGGGCTTCGGAGCGGCTCGTGTAGTTGGGAGACGGCGGTTGCGGGTTTTGCTGCTTGCGTCTTTGTTAGAGAGCGCTTCCGGTCGTGGGGTCTTTTCCTCGTGTGGGACGCCATTAGTTTTAGATATAAATCGCACTAATTATCTTTAGCGATATAAGGGAAGTTGACACTGAATGCTGCTCAAGTTCCCCAGCACAGCCCAGCGCACCTATTTTCTTGACTTTTTTAACCTACACGTGGACCAGTGGACCCACACACTATAGGTGCTGCTTGAATACTACCTTCGACAAAAGCACGGTTTCTCACCATTGTTACATATAGTCTTCGCCTCTGCTGCAATGCGCTCCTAATTTACTATCTTTGCCTTTTTAAGATTGCTGCCTTTTCATTAAAATGTTTATATTCATTAACTGTAGCTTATGTCTCCACAGACTTGTAGTTATTAAAACTTTTCCTATGAACTGTTTTTAATTCTGAATTAAGTCACAAGAGGGGGGGATCTTTAAAACTTCTACGTATACTTGTAAAGGGAATAAATTGAGAACAGTTACGGTTTAATATGCATTTAATGGACACCCATTTCTGTAGTTTTTACTTTTTATTTTTCAAAGGAAAGGGGAAGAACCTGCAAACAAAACATGGTTCCCAAGCAGTAAACAAACATGTGGTGTCTCCAAAGAGAAGCAATTAACTCCAGAGTAATACACAGCAGAACATTTTTTCAGATCACTTTACATACGTACAATAGTAAAATTTGATACTTTCCAAGTACAAGGTCAGTGTGCCCAGAGAATATTAATATTAAGAATCAGGGAGATCTATTAGGTCAACATCAAGCCAAAGGTTCCATATCCTTTAACAAAAATGTCAGGGCATCCTCTGGCCAAACTAGAGAACTTTACAAAGGGCTTTGTTTATTAATTTCCCATGCATACATTACTACCAGCTTCTTGGCATAGTACAGGGTTGCCCTTATGAGTGATCTGGCTTGGTTCAGGAATACATTCCCCACCAACCCCAATAAAAAAAGTCTCAGGGGAAGACATGTGGAAATGCCAGGTTGTCAGCTAAGTCACCTCCCCCTAAAAACTATGCTAGGTGCAGTATGGGTGAGAAGGCAGTACTTATAAGCACCTGGTATAGTCTAGATGTTAATTTCTTATGCTCGGCCCCATACAAAACTAGTTCCACTGGAAGGGTGGTGTAAGTGACTTCCAGAGAGGAAAATTGTGCTCTAAATGCATGGTGGAATTGGAGTTACCCATAGAGT
The DNA here is from genome assembly GCF_017654675.1 of Xenopus laevis. Taxonomy (NCBI): domain Eukaryota; kingdom Metazoa; phylum Chordata; class Amphibia; order Anura; family Pipidae; genus Xenopus; species Xenopus laevis. Next base: position 160,856,633 of record NC_054381.1, read on the forward strand.
TACAGGGCTGGCTTAAGTTTTACCTTTAGTTATTGAAATGTAGGAAATACCTGGTTCGTCAAAGTGTCCCCAAGGAATTTAAGACCCAGTAGTGGCCAATACAAGTCATGAAGGGATTTAAGATGGGGTAAGTTAGAATTCTTCCATAAAAGCAAGTTGGTGAAAACATTGGCAGTGAAGGGGGATGTAGGACACCACTGACTTGATGTGAGCTGTAGGCTTCAGATACAAGTGAACCCATATGAGGAACCCCGGGCCAAACTCATACCTCCTCATCGGCGGTACTGCCATTCCACAAAATCAAATGTCTTGTTGGTATCCAATGACACGAGGACCCTAGGGCCAGTATTGTATGCTTGATTTGGAGATATGGACTCTTCTAAGGATAGTATTAGTCAATTTCCCAGGCATGAAACTACTTTGGTCCATGTGAATTATGGAGGGGGCTATCTCCTTATGGCATAAAGGAATTACAGAGCTCAGGGTTCTTACCTTTCTTAGCTATACTATGACTGCCTCATAAAAGGAGGGTGGTAGGGAACCCAGTACAAAGGCATGCACGTAGGTCTTGTGAAGCTGTTGAATTAAAAGATCACTTTGCATAGTCTACCAGGTGGTAGGGAACCTGTCTGTGCTCAGGGGTTTATTGGAGGGGAGAGCCGAGTTTGCCTTTGCTATAACAATTTCTGATATAGGAATGTCTAAGTACTCCACTCCTCTTGTGTTAGGAGGGGAAAGGTCATTGTGTCCAATAAACAGAGTAACTTGAGAATAAGTATTTCTAGTCTTGTATAGATCCTCATAGAAGTTCGTAAAAGAATTATGTATACCCCCCGGGGTGGTGAACAAGTTCCCGGTTGGGTCTCTAATCTGTGCTACCAGAGTTTGCGAGTCTCGCCAGTAAGTCCTCATCAAATATTCTCTGGTCTGTATAAAACAGTAGTTTACTAGTTAAACTTTGTTTGAGCCAGTTCTAGGTTCCTCTGTGCTAGACCTGATGAGAGGGCAATGTGGGCGTTTGGTTATGGGTCCCCTCAGCCTTGCTGACCTCCACTTTGGCCAAACTTCTTGCTTTAGAGATTTCAGAGATTAACGCACCACTTTGGAAGCTTCTCATAGGGTATGCGGGGGGCGGCAGTGCCCTGATTAGCAGTCCACTATTGGGGATATGAGTATTGGACAGCCAGAGGGGATAGAACAGCCAACCAGCTCCACCATTGACCATGGATTGGGTAAAGTGTGCAGAGGCTTGGGTCACGTCTATTCGGGAGTAGGATGGATGTTGCCTCTGTGTTTTTCCATCTCCAGAGTTCTATGAAGCCCAAGTAACCACCCAGTGCTGCAGATCTCGATTATGGCCACTTGTTTGGCCAAGCTTATTGAGCAGGAGGTCAAGAGTGGCATTTGGAAAGGAGGAGAACTCTGTATAAATATACACACTGTAGGAGGGAGAGAGAGAATGGTGGTGGAGTGTGAGGAGCTGGTTGGCAATCTTATAGTGAAGTACAATATACCGGCAATAAGAATCAGTGGAGACACCAATATATAGTACAATTACTGGCACAGCATCAGAGGAGAGGTGATGGGCAGGCAAAGGGTTAATAGAGGGTATATGGAGATGAAGAGCCTGGATACCAGAAAACAAACACTGATGTCACAACGACACAATTAGTGATGTAATTATGGGATAATAATTAGGCTGGAACTTGCCGGTCTCCTGAGTTTCGGAGTCGCTGGGGCCACTGACGTGACCAGTGTAAGAACTGTCCGACTTGTTTAGTTGCTCTCACACAAAAAAAACCACACAAATCACCAACCAAGGGCTATGGGGCAAGATCTTGGCTGTCATGGTGACGCATTTTAAGCTAAAAATTCCCCGCAAGCCATTGTAGTTACAGTACTGAGTCAAAGACAAAAGTGCCCTTTAATGATAGCCTAGCCTGCACTCCCATCTGACAGTTGCACTTACTATACACACTGTCCCTTCCGCTGACACATATCTCCTTACTATACAGTGTGTTCCAGACATAATGAGTGCGGGGGGGGGCATTTGGGAGCTCACGTTTCTGTTGGTGCCTGTGCATCGCACTCCATGGTGAGTGGTGAACACAAATCAGGGCAACAGAGAGTCCACCATGTGGGGGTGGGGCACAGAAATCAGATTTAATGTAGCAACAAGCAGAGTTAACTCTTAGTGTTACTATGATGCCCTAATGCTTTATTCTATAGTAACTATTGCCAACATCTCCCCACATTTAGCTGCTGCTGCCGCCATCTCTCCCAGTACAGTCCCAGCACTCTCCCTCCCTGCAGCACCCACAGCTTTCAGCTCAATTTGCACCAAAAAACTCTGTTCTGATCCCATCGCCTGTAACAAAGTCCATCTTGTTCTTACACTTAGTTTCCCTCCCTGGGGAAATATTATAAATATATGCCTTTGTTTCCTCGATTACTCTTTATATATTAGCCAATTACCATCATTTAAATTGGCTTGTTCACCTTTGACTTAACTGTTAGTATGATTTAGAGAGGGATATTGAGACAATTTGCAATTGGTTTTCATTTTTTATTATTTGTGGTTTTTGTATTATTTAGCTTTTTATTCAGCAGCTCTCCAGTTTGCAATTTCACCAATCTAGTCGCTAGGGTTCAATACCAATACCCTAGCAACCATGCACTGATTCAAATAAGAGACTGGAATATGAATAGCAGACGGCTTAATAGAAAGAGGAGTAATAAACTATAAATGTGTAGCCTTACAGAGCATTTGTTAGTCAGCATTTGGTCAGTGACCCCCATTTCAAACCCTCACAGAGTCAGAAGTCAATGAAAATTTGTATAGAAACGGCCATTCTACAAAATACAAAGTTAACTTAAAGGTGAATCACCCCATCAGCAGAACCAGCTGTTTCCCCAATAACTAACAGCAAAGGCTGCTGGGATACTAGCGGAGCACCCCCTACAGGTCAGAGCCTGGCACTGCCCATGAATATTTTTAAGGAAAGGATTTTTCAACTAGAGAAAAAGACGTGGTGTGCAACCCTGGGCTAAAAAGCAAAATTAAAAGGTCCAGAAAAAATGTAAAAAAAAAGAAAAATCTCATTATGATCTCAACAGACCCCCAGTCCAAAGGCTATCACTTTTTGGAAATGTCAATATAAATTAGAAGAGACCCAGTGTTAGTAATGCAGAAACCAATGTAATTATAAAAAGTAAAAAAAAAAATCTTCATTAGGCACAGCCTATACATGTCCTAATAAAGATTTGTTTTACTTTTTATAATTACATTGGTTTCTGCATTACTAACACTGGGTCTCTTCTAATTTATATTGACATTTCCAAAAGGATCTTTTAACCTCTGGGTTTGGGGGGGGGGGGGCTCTCCATGTTCCCTTTAATTCATGGGACATTTCTCCTAACAATAGAATGAGGTGCATCATTGGCTCCTTCAGTTTGTGGAGCCTATGCATCAGCCAATGGGCTGCGAGTCCAGCAACCAATATCTGCCTGTGTGTGGGGGCCCCTATACAATCCTACCCCAGCCCTGCCCAGCATTACTAACCAGTAGGAAGAGATTGGCCCAAGCTGACAGCCAAATATCTATATTTTAGACTTGTTTTTATTAACAGAACGCAAATTTTGTTTGCGTTTATCAGATTTGAATAAAGCACTGACCATTTCTGGAAACACAAGGTGCCGAACAATCATGTGACTCTTCGACGTTTATTCTTTTAATTCAACATCTTTCAGACAAGTCTGTGGAATCGTCAGAACCATAAAGAACATTTACACGGAATCCCAAAAATACCGGCTTTAATCAGATCTTTGGTTCCTTAATGAAAAATAAATGGTAACAAAAAAAAAAATTCACAATTTCTATTTTACAGCAATTATCGCACATTTTGAGCCGAATGTCTTCTCTCTCTCGGCAGCAGCATCATCATCAAAACGGTTATTTGGGTTACGGCAAAACTGGGAATATTTGGTTTTTTCCAGAGCTCTGAATATGAACCCCATGAAAACTTGTACAAGTTGAAAGAAACAGAATGTTTTCCAACCAATCATAGTCAATAGAAATCTAAACTAAAGGGTTACTGTATCAGTAATGGCAGGTGGGGGCTACTGGAGGCACTTTAGGAGCGGCGGCACCACATTGCCCAAATCAGTAGCACCCCCTTCTCCCATTGCTTTGAATGTAAATTGAACAAGAGTTTGGTACCAATATGGCAAATACAAGATGAATCTCATCATCTGAAATAAACCCCATGTGGGAGTCAGCAGGGTGTCAGTGTTGGGGTTCATGTATATAACGAGGTAGTGCTTGGATTAAGTGCTGGTGATGGCTCCACATATAACTGAGGTTAGAACTCAAACTCCTCACTGGTCATGTCTATGGCCCAGGCGAATTTATCTCTCTGTGTCTTGTTATAGATCTTCTCAATGGGCACCCCATACTTCTTGCACCTGCCGAAAAGCAAACCAAGCTTAGGACTAGCAGACTGCACACTGACTGCCACTTCCATTACATCATATTATACACAAAACTACATGCAAAAGTGGGATAAAATCCATAGTATATGTGAGACATATAATGGGCGAGATTGCAGCAGATAAGAAGGAGTTCATTATGCAGGTGGTTAAACTGGGAACGAGAATCTGGTTGAATAACCTACTACCCTTCATTGTTCTCTGCGGTTTTGAGCAATAAGAATGGCCTTCCAGATATTGCTGAATTATCACTCCTAAAGACCTATGCTTAAAGGAACAGTAACAGCAAAAAAAGAAATAAAAAAAAAGAGAAAAAAAAAAAGAAAGTATTTTACAGTATTTAAAATATAATGTTTTGTTGCCCTGCACTGTTACAATGGGTGTGCTTGCTTTAGAAATGCTACTATAGTTTAAACAAGCTGCTGTGTAGCCATGGGGGCAGCCATTCAAGCGCAGGATACACAGTAGATAACAGATAAGTACTACTACAGTTTATATAAACTAGCTGCTGTGTAGCCATGGGGGCAACCATTCAAGCACAGGATACACAGTAGATAACAGATAAGTACTACTATAGTTTATATAAACAAGCTGCTGTGTAGCCATGGGTGCACTACACAGTGACTTTATTCAATGTCCTATACATGAATCTGACTGTGTGTAAATCCATATAAACACAAAGGCCTCTGTACTGCCCCACACACAGGACTTACCAGGCAACAGAAATACGGGGATCCAGATAGTTGAGTTTGGACGTGCCAAGGGCAATCTGCTTATTCTCCTCTTTATCTGTGGCCTGTAGCTTCAGCTTCATCAGCTGCTCCTCTATCCTTGCAAACTGCTTCTTCTTCTTCTCCAATTCCCTGGGCACAGAAAAGAACTCGCAGATTCATACAAGGCTGCGTCTCAGAACTAAACCATTAGTCAGGGAAGCACCCCCATTAGAATCATCTTGTAACCAGGGACCCCAGCATTTGCTTTCATGCACGAGAGCAGCGCACAGATACAAACATCACAGTTGCAATTTATACCCCAAAGTGGCCCAGAAATTGCAATAAAAGGCACAAATTCCCTTACTTCTTCGACTTCTCGTTTTTCTTGGCTTTATAGTCGGCCTTTGCACTCTTTAACTCTTTCTTTGCTTCTTTCAGTTGCTGTTCCTTTGCATCAATCTGCAAGAAAATAGAGAAGAAGATATGGTTAAGTACAAGCTAGGGGTCAGTTATTCTCCCTGGATAAGAAGAAGCTCCCTGAATATGTCACATGTGCCCCCCCCCCTAAAGTCACTGACTTTCAGAGAGCTAAAAAGCAGGAAGTAGTGTTCTGTTCCACATCCGGTCACTCCAGCCTTTATACATTTTTGGCTAAATATATTAGAAACATTTTTTATTTTTCACAGCCTATTTACCCAGTTTTTATTTTTATACTGAACTGTTCCTTTAATTTAAAACGGAGCAAATTATTATATTGGAACTGCATTTGTGGCCCTGTCTGGTGTCCCCAAAACTGTGCTTCTTTCCTGCCCCATCCTGTAAAAAAGGATTCGAGTAATTTACAGATACATTTGCTGCCTTCTAAATAAATCACAGGACAAATAAATACAACATGCACATCTCCCAACATTCCCCAATCCTATCAGTCCAAGTAGGAAGTAGTAGATATTTATACCTTAGTCTGTAGATTCTGCATTGACTTTTCAAAGGTTTTTGGGAGTGCCCTCTGGTGGTTACAGAGAAGAGCTACAGCTCGGTTTGCCCGATTATAAGACAAAATCTTGGCTGCTACGTTGTCTTCCCCTGATGGACAGAAGAACCAGTGCATTTAGAACAAGATGGTGCATGGGAAGTATTTAAAATTGAACAAGACAACAAAATGTTGCTTAGAGGACTTGCCATTGGTCAGCTCCTTCAGCTGGTTTTGCAGGGTGATGGAAGCATTGTAGGTTCGGAAGACTTTGGCTGTCAGTCCGTCCATCAGATCCTGTAGATGTTTGTTCAGTATGGTAGTCTGCATGAGAGAAAATGGCACTGATTTGTCAATATCCCATTTGCTACAGCTAAACATTATAGTATTAGACTGTAAGCTCTAATAAGCCAAAAATTAATCTTCTGTGTGCCATTTAACCTTCAAATTTTCATTTGATTTTCAGGTGTTTCGCAAAGCCATTGTGGGTACCAAGACTGATCCCTAGTGCAGCACAAATGTATCACACCCCATAGTGACAATGCAGGGCCCCTAGCAAAAGTAGAAAACACTTACATTCAGTCTGTCAAACAGATCATCATCTGGGTTTTTATTCTCCATGAAAAGCTTGAGATTCTTGAAAACCTGAAACAAAGTGATAAGGGTAAAGGGCAGCACCAGGGACAAGCTTCAGCCTCAAGGGAGTGGGGTGTGTATATTGCGGGTATGGGAAGCAGTGTGGGTGTGTATTGCGGGTATGGGAAGCAGTGTGGGTGTGTATTGCGGGTATGGGAAGCAGTGTGGGTGTGTATTGCGGGTATGGGAAGCAGTGTGGGTGTATATTGCGGGTATGGGAAGCAGCGTGGGTGTATATTGCGGGCAGGGGAAGAAGCGTGGGTGTATATTGCGGGCAGGGGAAGCAGCGTGGGTGTATATTGCGGGTATGGGAAGCGGTGTGGATGTATATTGCGGGTATGGGAAGCGGTGTGGGTGTGTATTGCGGGTATGGGAAGCAGTGTGGGTGTGTATTGCGGGTATGGGAAGCAGTGTGGGTGTATATTGCGGGTATGGGAAGCAGTGTGGGTGTATATTGCGGGTATGGGAAGCAGTGTGGGTGTGTATTGCGGGTATGGGAAGCAGTGTGGGTGTATATTGCGGGTATGGGAAGCAGTGTGGGTGTGTATTGCGGGTATGGGAAGCAGTGTGGGTGTATATTGTGGGCAGGGGAAGCAGCGTGGGTGTATATTGCGGGTATTGGAAGCAGTGTGGGTGTATATTGCGGGCATGGGAAGCAGTGTGGGTGTATATTGCAGGCATGGGAAGCAGCGTGGGTGTATATTGCGGGTATGGGAAGCAGCGTGGGTGTATATTGCGGGTATGGGAAGCAGTGTGGGTGTATATTGTGGGTATGGGAAGCAGTGTGGGTGTGTGAAATCATGGTATAAAATGTGAAATCGATGTAACACGGACACGGGATGTTTGTGTCTGTAGGGTCTTCCCGCACACCCAAACATGACATAACATAGATCCTGAATGACTGCTGAAGCCTCACAGAGTCCATGCAGAGGGCACCCATCCTCACCTCCTTCTCCACTGGCACCTTGTTATAATAGCGGATGGAATCCTTCCCCAGGAAGTCAAACTCCACCATGTACTGTTGTCCATCGAGCTCTGGGTACAGCTGTATGTGCTCTACCCTTAGGGAACAGCAGCCCACTGTATCTGCCGTCTCCCCTTCCTCCTTCTCATTTCCCGCTCGGAGTGCCAGCTGTTGGGACAAAGAGGCAGCCATATGTTAAACACAGTCATACCTTCCTTTCAACGCAGAAACCTCAACTTATATACAGTTAACTGGAAGCTCAAAGAACATGTACAAATGGGACGTTTTGTCAAAGGGACTAATGCAAATAAAGGCACCCCATTTACATTTCTTTGAAATTAAAGGGCTCCCTTTTACAGGCAGTGCCCCCTCCCGAGGGAATATTACATCAGCCAGTTACTATTCCATTAAAATTAATTTCTCTTTGGAGGCTTAAAGGGATTCTGACATTTTTATGATGTATTTTTTATTTCTAAATGACACTGTTTTACACTGGAAAAAATTCCCTCTACAATATAAAATGTCATTTCTGAACCAACAAGTGTATTTAGTTGTAATATTGGTGTGTAGGTGCATCTCAGGTCATTTTGCCTGGCCATGTGATTTCAGAAAGAGCCAGCACTTTAGGATGGAACTGCTTTCTGGCAAGCTGTTGTTTCTCCTACTCAATGTAACTGAATGTGTCTCAGTGGGACCTGGATTTTACTATTGAGTGCTGTTCTTAGATCTACCAGGCAGCGGCTATCTTGTGTTAGGGAGCGGTTATCTGGTTACCTTCCCATTGTTCTGTTAGGCTGCTGGGGGGAAAGGGAGGGGGTGATATCACTCCAACTTGCAGCACAGTAGTAAAGAGTGACTGAAGTTTATCAGAGCACATGACTGGGGGCAGCTGGGAAACGGACAATATGTCAAGCCCCATGTCAGATTTCAAAATTGAATATAAAAAATTCTGTTTGCTCTTTTGAGAAAAATAGATTTTTGTACTTACCGTTAAATCCTTTTCTCTTGTCCTACATTGGGGGACACAGGCACCATGGGATGAAGATCCTGTTGCTTGGAGAAAGGACACTTAAAGGTTAAAGTGGCTCCTCCTCCTCCTGCTCTGGGCTTCATCCCCGCCTACCTCCTCAATCCTCAGTTTTCTGACCGAAGAAGAGATGACGAGCCCTACCAATTGCCCATGTGAAGAGAAGGAGCTCCTCCCCAATGCAAGCTAAGCACGGTATGAACCACCTGCCGTTTGAAATTGTTGCTATTTGAACAACAAAAATTATATAAGATATTACCTGATCAATATTAACATGAACTAATACAGGGAGGGAAGGCCTGTGTCCCCCAATGTAGGACAAGAGAAAAGGATTTAACGGTAAGTACAAAAATCTATTTTTCTCTTGCCTAGATTGGGGGACACAGGCACCATGGGGACGTCCCAAAGCTACCCATGAGGGCGGGACTTTTTACCCCTAGTGTTCAGGGAATAACCACCTGCAACACTTTCCTGCCGAAGCTCGCTTCGGCTGAGGCGATGTATGCACCTTGTAGAATCTGGAAAAGGTGTGTGTGGATGACCACACTGCAGCCCTACAGACCTGTTCTGCTGAAGCCTGGAGGCGAACCACCCAAGAAGTGCTGAGTGAAGAAGTAGAATGAGCTGAACCTGGAAGGGTGTGGCCTTACCTCGTACCTCACAGGCCTTCAAGATTGTTGACCTAATCCATCTTGCATTGGTGGCCTTAGATACCTTAAGGCTTTTCCGTGGTCCTTCTGGTAAGACAAAGAGGTTGTCTAGCTTCCTTCTACTCTTGGTAGCCCTGGTGTATGTTCTGAGAGAACGAACCACATCTACATAAGTAACTGTTCCAAATATGTCTTTTGTGCAGGACAAAATGAAGAAACCACCAGGTCCTGGTTAAGATGGAACTCCTTAGGAAGAAGCCTAGGTAGGTCTCAACACCGCCTTGTCCTTGTAAAAAATCAAAAATGGTGGACGACAAGATAGAGCTGCTAGTTCTGAAACTAGTCTAGCCAAAGTGATGGCTAATAGAAAACTACCTGAAAAGTCAGCAGAGTTAATGGAATTGAGCCAATGGCTCGAACGGTTGCTCCTGCAATACAGAAGGTACCATATTGCGATCCCTGGGAGGGATTGTATGACGGTATGGCGGTATCATCCTCAATGCTCCCTGTAGGAAGGTCTTGATGTTGGGCAGCATTGCAAGCTGCTGCTGCTGAAAAAGGATAGATAAGGCCGATACCTGAACATTCAGTGAGCTGAGTGCCAGCCCTTATTTCTAAACCCTCCTGAAGGAATAACAATAGGCTACTTTCGTCCCAGGACTGTGGGTCTTTGGCTTTAGATTTACACCAGGATATGAATGTCCTCCATACCCTGTGGTAGATGCGTGCGAAGACGGGCTTTCTGGCCCTTAGTAAGGTCGGTATGGCCTTTTTTGGAACTCCTGATCTGGCTAGGATTATGGCTTCAAGTGTCATGCCGTTAAATCCAGCTATGGTGAACTCAGGTGGAGGATCAGTCCCTGAGATAACAGATCCATTCTGTCTGGAAGGTGGAATGGTGCGTCCACTGATGAACTTATGAGCTCTTCGAACCAAGTGTGGTGTGGCCAGTAGGGTGCCACTACAACTGTTTCTACCCTTCTTGATTACACTTGGCAGAAGTGCCAGTGGTGGGAAGACATATGCTAGGTGAAACTGCCACGGAACCACCAGTGTGTCCATGCTAGGGCCAGAGGGTCATTGCTTCTTGTGAAGAACCTCGTAAGCTTGTTGTTGTACCTGGATGCCATTAAGTCTACTTCCGGAGTGCCCCACCTTGCCAGAATCAGTTGAAAAAACCTCTGGGTGTAGTCTCCACTCTCCCTGATCTAAGGTCTCTCGGCTGAGAAAATCTGCTATCCAGTTGCCCACTCCAGGGATATGAACTGCGGAGATAGCTGGTACCGTGTTTTACACCCACAGAAGAATTTGCTGTGCCTCTGCGAGGGCAGCTTGACTCCTTGTGCCTCCTTGGTGGTTGATGTAAGCCAACGCTGTCACATTGCCTGACTGTATTCTTACAGGTAGATCTTGAAGTCTGCCTGACCATTGGAGCAATGACAGGTAGATTGCTCTTAATTCCAGGATGTTGATGGGGAGTAGTTCTTTCTGTGACCAACGTCCCTGTACGGTTAGGTCTCCCAATACTTCTCCCCAACCTTGTAGACTGGCAACTGTTGTGATGACTGTCCACTGGTGATTGGGGAAGGGTTTTCCTGACGGAAGTGTTGTTGGTCAAAGCCACCAACTGATAGAGGTTCAAACTAGATCTGATAGGGGAATCCTGCAGTTTAGGTTCGCTCAGTTCCTCCTCTGGTGTTGGAGTAAGGCTCTGCATGGCTCTGGTGTGGAGCTGCGCATATGGAATCGCAGGATGACACTATAGTCCCTAGCACTCTCATGGCAACCTTAAAGGTACCTGATCCATTTTTTGCAGAGATGGCAGGAGCCCCTGCATGGAGGTGATCTTGGATTGGGGAAGGAAGGCTCTTCCCAATGAAGAATTTAGATCAAGCCCTAAATATTCAGTACTCTGGGAAGGTATGAATCGAGAATTTTGGAAGTTTATCTGCCAACCTAACAGCATTAGTGTCTGGAGATGAGTTGTGGCCAGTGCCATGGAACGGGCCTTTACCAGTTGGTCGTCCAGGTATGGTACGACACTCACTCCCTGCAGTCGCAGGTCCTCTAGAGCCGCAGCCATGACCTTTGTGAATAGCCTTTGCGCGGAGGATAGTCTGAAGGGGAGTGCCAGGGATTGCCAATGTTCTCCTGCCACTGAAAAGTGAAGGACCCAGTGGTGGTTGGGATGTATGGGGACATGCAGGTATGCCTCTTTGATGTCGATCACCGCCCTGAAATCCTCTGTGTCCAGGGACATTAGGACTGACTGGATGGATTCCATCTTGAAGTGGTGCTTCTTTACATGGTCGTTTAGTGCCTTTAGGTCTAGCACCAGGTGAAAAGATCCATCCTTTTTGGGTACTATAAACAGGTTTAAGTAGAAACCGAAGCCCCTTTTACCTTTGAGGGACCGCCATTACTACCGCGGAGGCAGTCAGGGCGTTTGGAACCCCATGGAAAGCTGAGTGCCTGGGTTCTGTGGTAGGGAGCCTTGAGATGGAAAATCACCTCGGAGGTAGCTGAGCGAATTCTATGAGATAGAAATGATCTGTAGGACCCAGGGTTCCAGTACTCTATGCCGTCACACCTCCCGAAAGTGACTTAAGCGTCCGCCAAAGGGTTTAGCTTTCAGGGGTGGGCACCTCCTCATGCGGAGGCTGTTTTGTCCCGTGCGGGCTTAGGTGCTGCTCTGCTTCCTGACCAAGAAGTGCTCTGCCTTGACTGGAATCTGGGGCGGGTCGGAGCTTGTTGCTTTTCATGTTAGGACCTCTGGCTCTGTAGCTTGAGAATTTTCCTTCTCTGTTCAGCACCAAAAAGTTGTTTTTTTTTTTTTTTCCCCGAGAATGGGAGACCAAGCAGAGACCACTTCAAGGTAAGATCTGTTGACCAGTTTTTTAGCCAAAGGAAACGTCTGGCTGCAATGGATTATGCCGAAGCCCATGTGACGAGCTTAGCCGCGTCCAGGACTGCTACGCAAATTTATATATTTGTGTCCGCTATCGGAGCTAGAAAGAGGTTGAGCCACCTGTTCCACCCAAACTTCCATTGACCTGGATACCCATGGGGTGGCAATAATAGGTCGGAGAGTTCTGCCTGCTGCTGTAAAAATCGACTTGCAGAAACCCTCAAGACGTTTGTCGATAGGATCGTTAAAGGAAGCCGCATCGACTACTGGAATGGTGGTGGTCTTTGACAATTTAGAGACGGGTGGGTCCACTGCTGGGGGTGAAGACCAAGGTCTGTAAAGTAAAAGGATAAGTTTGAGTAAAGCGATGGAAAATTGGACTCTATGGTCTGGCGTTTTCCATTGTGCTTTAACAATGTCGCCCAGCTGTTCAAAGGCTGGAAAGACACAGGAAGACTTCTTTTGCCTCTTGAAAATGTTATTGGTTTGCTAAAGGTGGGGTGTGCCTGAATCAGGCTCTCGACCTCTCATTGTGATCTAGGGGTATCCTGATCCTATTCATCTGCGTATAGGATCTGTCCCTCTTCCCAATGCCTCTTCCTGTTCATCAGGCAAAACAGGTGGGGAAAGGGGAGGTCGCTTTGTGACCGACTGCTGAGTGACCGGTCAGTGAGGCTCTGTAGATAGGTGCTGTAGGACGGTATCTAGAGTCTCTGGAATTCTGGCTAGGTTTTGTAGACCCGCTAGAGATAGAGCGCACACCATTCAGAATCCAAGCTCGTTTGATTAGCCGTAGCTGTCGCAGAGCTGGCTGGTAGGGCTGTGTGGGATTGTAATTGTGCAGTGACTGCTGCAGTCTTACAGGCTTCACATATTGGCTCAGCCAAAACACTAGCAAATTTAGGTCTGCAAGTAGCCCATGCCAAATACTAAATTGCATTGGTGGTACATGCAGTTGCCTGCTTGGGAAGGGACTGGTCATCTGCCCTGCCCGTCATGGCTATACTATGTAGTGCAACCCAGTAAGTAAGATATTGGGGAATATTAGGAGAGTCCAGAGGAGTGAACCACTTCTCCCTTAGAGTGCAATCTGTGGAGACAGAGGGAAGTAGTGAAAAACCCCACAGTAGGTCCCATAGAGAGAGGGAAGTGTTAATCCCCTAGAGAAAGAGTAAGGGAAGTGTAACTACCTATTCACCAAGGTAGGAAGGAATGGTACCTTGTTCTTCTCTGTGAGAGACAGTGAGGCTCAGTACTGGAGAGAGAGATGCGGATCCAAAATGGCCGCCAGAGAGGTTTCCCGGGCTTTGGTATGGTACCTTAGTAAGATGGCGCCCGTGAGGCGCGTGTGCAGCGACTCGTGCACAATGAAATAGACGCATCGCCAGATGGTGGCGCGAAAGATCGCTGGGAATGGCACTGAGTTACCAATGCGGGGACTACTTTTAGTGCTGTTGTCCCATTATGATCTACATATATAAAAGCATTGTTAGAATTCTGTTCCATGGAAAATATGACTTAATATTGATTCATGAGAAAATGTATATTGTAACCTTAACATAAATATCAAATAAAAAGCATGAAACAGGAGGGTGATTTAGACAAACTGTGTGTTGACAGTGTCTTTATATCTACTGATGACCAGCTAAAGGTCTACTGGTAGATCCCATCTACCTTTTGGACATCCCTGGCCTAGGGAAATCTTTGTCAGAGAATAGCAGTGAAAGTGAAACTAAATGCCTAGGGAAATCTTTGTCAGAGAATAGCAGTGAAAGTGAAACTAAATGCCTAGGAAAATCTGTGTGAGAGAATAGCAGTGAAAGTGAAACTAAATGCCTTTCTGCAGAGCTGACAGGCAGCATGTAATGGGGGGAGGGAAGAGGGAATTGACTTACCTCCTTGTGCCAGCCAGGAATGCTCAATAAAAGATATACCCTCCGTCGTGGCTACTGGTGCAGCCTCCGGAGAGCGGGAACCAGTGCCCAGGGTAGTGTGGGGGGGAGCTCCCCAGCCTGCAGCCTCCGTAGAGCGGGAAGGCTATAGAGCATCTTCAGATCATAAGTCCTTGGCTGGAGGGGTTCTGGAAGAGAAACACTGACCCCTAGTAGTGGCATGATACTGAATAAATCTGTACCATTGCTCCCAGCCACGAAGTGTCCATCCTCCTTCTGAGGACACTAAAAGAAAACTGAGGATTGAGGAGGTAGGCGGGGATGAAGCCCAGAGCAGGAGGAGGAGGAGCCACTTTAACCTTTTAGTGTCCTTTCTCCAAGCAACAGGATCTTCATCCCATGGTGCCTGTGTCCCCCAATCTAGGCAAGAGAAATGGATTTCAGTGCAGAATTCTGCTGGAGCAGCACTATTAACTGATGCATTTTTGGGAAAAAAAAAAAACATTTATCCCATGACAGTATCCCTTTAAAACAAGCAGAGGTCACAAAAGGAGGGCTATTTTGATCCAAGGGCCCTTATAAGGACAGCCTATTACTGATCAGAGGTCAGTTTTATCTCAAACCTATAGACCTATACAGTCCCAGATTTGTCCACTACCAGTACAGGGAATCTGCATTCTCAGAACCCGTTCCACCTATGAGCAGTCCATGTCCTTTACTATGTGATGCTAGTGCTGAGACAGCCATTGAGAAGAAGATTAGCAGGAATTGCAGATGGGGGGTCCATACCTTATCAATGAAATACAGGGCCACAGCTCTTTGCCGTTTCTTCATCTCCCTGGATTTCCAGTCCACCCGATACTGAGCTCTGATGTCACTCACTACCCCTTTCAGTTGCCGAGCGGTTTCATATTTCTGCCAGTCCTTCTCTCCCTGGTTTTAAACACAGACAAAAAGTCACAGCACGCAGGAGACCATATTGTTAGAGCCCCAATCAATATTTCTGCTTCTCACCTTGAGCTTGGAGCTTGGGTTTAACATGATGTACTTGATTGAACTCTGAATATTTTCAGTCCATGACGCTAGCCAAGTCACCGTATTATCAGACCGGATCTCTTTCCACTTGTGCCCAGTAGGGGGCTCTGGAATCTTGGATTCTCTGTAGAGAAGAAAAGACTTGGATAATGAACACCCAATTTATTTCCCACACACTCTTGTCCCCAAAACTCTAGCAGGCAAGTAATAGTGCAAATTACATCCCACTATAAATCACAGTAAAATGCTTATGTATCAATATTAGTGCCACAACATCATGGGTATTAACTTAATCCTGGGCATTTTAACATACACATGGCACTGAAACAGATTTCAGTGGTTAAATTAAGTGACCAACTGCAGGAAGATAACATACCATGGCACCAAACAGCTGCCAATGACAGGTAGGTATTTGGGATAAGTGGCAGAGACATGCATGTGTTGGGATACTATGGGGCAGATTAATCAAGGGTCAAATTCAAATTTTTTTTTGGTCAAAACGGTCAAATTGGACTAGGGAGTTTTTCAAATTCAATTTTAGTTTTTAATAAAGAATTAGAATTTTGAGATTCATCATACTCTGGCACTTTAAGAACTCAAATTCGACTTTTTGCCACCTAAAACCTGCTGAATTGCTGAATATGGGGTATATTTATCAAAGAGTGAAGTTAGAGATTCCACTAGAGTGAAATTCCGCCACGCTCCCTTTATTTCTATGGGAATTTTAGAAGAGTATTTATCAATGGGTGAAAGTTCACCCTTTGATAAAACAATTTTCGATGCGTTAAAAACTCTGTTTCTCTGTAGCTGACATAGGGGGACACAGGGAGCTCCAGGAGGCAGGACACTTGTTTAATTATTCAAGGGGTGTGTCTGGATAGCCAGCTTAAGCCCACACATTGTACTTATTCCAATCAGTTTCTACCAAAGATACTGCTACAATAACTGAATAAGAAGCGATAACCAAAATGGCAGAACAATTATCAGAAGGAATATTCCCCCCTATACCAACATGGTCAACAATTCCTCATAAGGAGGGGGAGCCCTGTGTCCCCCTATCGACTACAGAGAAACAGATTTAACGGTTGAGTATGAAAACTCTGTCGTCTCTGGGGGACACAGGGACCTTAGGGGACTTTAAGCAGCCCCAGAACAGGTGGGAATTGAGTAGAATTGTATTAAAACTATATTGCACCACAGAGTGCAACACCACCTCGGCTGATGAATACGTTTTTAAGGTTGTAAAATTTCGTAAATGTGTGAACCGAGGACCAGGTAGCTGCTCTGCAAATCTGCTCCACTGAGGCACGCCCAGTAAGCTCCAACTGCCCTCGTTGAGTGAACATTCAATAGTGAAGCCTTCACTTTGGACAGATAGGTCTGTCATATTGTTTCTCTGATCCATCTTGCAATGGTTGCCTTGGAAGCTGCCTGACCCTTTTTAGGTCCAGATGGTGGAACAGAGATGTAACCTGTTGAAAGTGTTGGGATCTTTCTATATACCAGCGGAATGCTCTTGTCCAACTTGTGTAGCCGGTGCTTTTGTAGTGCTTTGAGTACTAGATTTAGGTCCCATCCTGGGACTGGCGGATTGGAGGTTGTAAATACCTGAATGAATGTCCGTATGGAATCATCCAACGCCAGTCTTAACTCATAGTACCGACGAGGCTGATATTTGTACCTTTAGAGAGTTGAGCTTTAGATTGGATTCCCCTCTGAAGAAAACACAGTATCCTAGGAATGTTGAGTTCCAAGAACACAGACCCCATTTAATGCACCAGTTCTGGTATGAGTGCCATATTCTGTCGTAGGATCTGGACATGCCGGTCCTCGTTTCCGCCAGGTCGCTGTTTCAACAGCCACCCCATCAAAAGAAATAGCCCTGGGTTGGAGTGGGCTATAGGTCCTTGAAGGAGGAGGTCTGATCGTATTGGTTGATCTAGCGACACGTCCTGTAGGTCTGAGAACCTCCTTGGCCAATATGGTGCCACCACAATTATTGTGAGCTGCGATTGTCTGATCTTCTTTAGTACCCGAGGTAACATAGGAAGAGGTGGGAAGACATAAGCTGGGTTGAAGCGCCAGTTCTGCGTCATTGCATCTGTTTCTGTCGCTGGACCCCAACAGTGGTCAAAATAACATGGGATTTTCCATTTGATTCTGGATCCCAGTGATGTACTAGATCTGCAAACACTTCCGGGTGCAATTCCCATTCTCCTGCCTCTAAAAGATTTCGATTGAGGTAATCCGCCTTTGTGTTGGATACTCCAAGGACGTGGATTGCTGATAATCTCACCTGGTTCGCTTTCACCCCAATAGAAGATTTGTTGAGCCTCTGCCAGGGCCGCTCTGCTGCGGGTTCCTCCCTGCAGATTTATGTACGCCACCATTGTGGCATTGTCGCTTTGTAACATACCAGTCTCGTCTGGGCTGCTACCATTGCTTGAGTGCCAGCCTTATGGCTCTTAGTTCCAGTATGTTTATTGGAAGTTTGGACTGTTCTGGAGGTCATGGCTCATGTGCAGACAGGTTGTTCCACGTCGCTCCCAATCCTCGGAGGCTGCCATCTGTGGCTATGACATTCCAATCTGGTGTCGGCCAGGATTGCCCCGTGTTTAGGTTGTCGGGTTTCAACCACCAGAGGAGAGACTCTCGTCTGCTGGGACAGAAAAATTTGAGATAGGGGTCCCCCAATCCAAACAGCAAGTACTGTATGTTAGCCTGTAGGTGCATCGAATGGTGCGCGAATGGTATTGCCTGATGGCTGAGACCATCACCCCTAGCACTCTCATTGCCGCATCATTAATAGTTTTCCAATCGTCTGACCTGATCGGAGTCTTCTCTGTTTTTCGTGCAGAAGACATACCAACCGAGTGGTTGTGTTGAATTGCAGTCCCAGAAAGGTCATCTTCTGACTGGGATGTAGGTTGGATTTGGACCAGTTCATGGTCCATCCGAAACTCTGGAGCAGTGATATTGCTCGGCGGAGATCTTCTGTCACTTTTTCCACTGTTCTGGCTTTTAAGAGTAAATTGTCCAGGTATGGTGTGATCGATATCCCCTGTAAACGCAGAGTTGCCGCCAACACCACCATCAGTTTGGTAAAAACTCAGGGGGCCGCGGATAAGAAATCGAAGGAAGTGGTGGTGTGATGGCCAGACCGGGACATGGAGATATGCATACTTTATGTCCAATGACATCAATAGTTGTCCCTGTTCCATTCCCCTGATCAAAGATCGTAGGGTTTGGAATAAGTACAGTGTGTGCAGTTAAGCTGGATATCCAGACACGCCCCTTGAATAATTTAATAAGTGTCCTGCCTCCTGGAGCTCAACCCCTAAGGTCCCCGTGTCCCCCAAAGAGACGACTGAAATGCACCTTTCAAAATCCCATAAAAAAAGTCTAGCAGACTGTTGCGATCTCTAACTCCACTCTTTGATAACTATGCCCCAATGAGAGAGGTCCAAGGATCAATTCTGAGTTGTTTTCAGCATTCCTTCTTTTCGGAAAAAAAACTCGAATCGACTTTAAAAAATTCATTTTTTTTAAAATTAATATCGATTGGTCGAATTTCAAATTTCTGGGAGCTTTTTAAAAACTCACATGAATTCGAAATTCGACCCTTGATAAATGTGCCTCTATGGGACAGACTGAACGTACTTGCTGCAGTTGATAATCACATCCTCAGGCATGATCCTCAGCTTTAGCATTCCCATCTTCGGGTGGTCCCCACGGCCTCTGAACAGTCCAGGGGGCTCAATCTTGAAGTTTCCGATTTTTTCCCTGTGCCCATCCAGAATGCAGAAGCCGTACTCCTCCTGGATCTTATTAGATTCCTCTTTCAGTTTCTGACATGAAGGAAAAGTCAAATGGGCTCGGACACACTGAGTAATACAATGGCAAAGCAATTCCAATGAAACACCACAAATGTGCTCAATATTTCAGTTTGTGAGGTTGCAGTTAAGTCTGGTGCCCAATGCATCCTGTAATAAGTTTGGACTGATTTATTATAGAGCCGCAGCACCAAGAGATGCCACCAATCCTATCAGCACCGGCTCACCTGTTTCTCTTCCTTGGGCAAAGCCTTGCGGGCCTCATTCCTATCAAAGAAATACTTGTGGATCTCAGAGAAATCGCACTTGTGTAGATGCTTGATCAGCTTCTGCTCCTCACTGGTCATTTGCTGCACAATAAAATGGTGTTTTGTTATTTAGCATTGCATTATTATGTACAGCACAGATTTGTATCATCTTTTCCCCACGTATCCCGGGCACTACAGCTGGGCACACACACTGACCAGTAACCTCACCAATATCACTATACTGCCCATGCCCAGGGTAAAATCTTGGAACAAGAGAGGGGGAATGAGCGATTCATTGGTGGGGAGGAAAGGAGATCTCACCATCAGCATAGGAAGGGGTTCTTTACTGTAAAGGCAGTCAGGTTATGGGATTCCCTACCAAGAGAGGGGGAATGATTGATTCATTGGTGGGGAGGAAAGGAGATCTCACCATCAGCATAGGAAGGGGTTCTTTACTGTAAGGGCAGTCAGGTTATGGGATTCCCTACCAAGAGAGGGGGAATGAGTGATTCATTGGTGGGGAGGAAAGGAGATCTCACCATCAGCATAGGAAGGGGTTCTTTACTGTAAAGGCAGTCAAGTTATGGGATTCCCTACCAAGAGAGGGGGAATGATTGATTCATTGGTGGGGAGGAAAGGAGATCTCACCATCAGCATAGGAAGGGGTTCTTTACTGTAAGGGCAGTCGGGTTATGGGATTCCCTACCAAGAGAGGGGAATGAGTGATTCATTGGAGGGGAGGAAAGGAGATCTCACCATCAGCATAGGAAGGGGTTCTTTACTGTAAGGACAGTCAGGTTATGGGATTCCCTACCAAGAGAGGGGGAATGAGTGATTCATTGGCGGGGAGGAAAGGAGATGTCACCATCATATAGGATATATGTAAGGGAAAGTATGTAAGTGACCGGTAGTTCTGTGCCAGAGGTGCTTACCTCTCTCCAGTCTACAAAGAAGTTCTTCTGAAACGCCTCTTTGGTGGCATACTCATGGTCCAGCATTTTGCCATAGAAAGTGGCCACTTCCTCAGCCCCCGGGCTCAGTTTCACAGGCTTCCCTACAACATATGAACATATACAGCAGTTATTGTGGCAAAGGGGAACCTAAAAGCTGACACTTCACTTTCTGCTTTCTAGGGGGTATGAGAGCTTGGGCTACTAGCTACAATCAGGACTGGGAGCCGCCACTGAATACTGCAGAGAAATCTGTTTTTATGTCTGCACAGGGTCATTGAAGCATGTTGCTCCAAAGTCAAGCAGCGAGGCAGCTCCCACTCTTATAAGAAAACAGATGCTGTGAACACAATAGGGTCAGGGTGCTTAGTCATCTGCTGCAGATTCTATGACTTGAAATGAATATAGATATATGGATGTTTCTATGCCGAGTTGTCAGTAGGTTGCTGGGAGTTGTAGCAGAACAGCTGATAGGCTGATATAAACAAAGAATGAGCATGTGACGTCTCATACCTTCATGGCACAGTGAGGAACATTACCCCCTGTTGTGGCAGTGCCGGGCTCTTACCATCATAGTAGAATGTGACATCATCAGGGAGGGGCTCATACGGGGGGGCAAAATACGGGCCCTTGTGTTCCAGGAATTTCCACTTCACACCGTCCTCATAGTGATCTTCCTCCCACCTACACACAGGGACAAAACCAGATTTTGGTAGAAGTAATAGAGAGATTTTTGTACTTACCATTTAATCTTTTTCTCTTGTCCTATATTGGGGGACACAGGGACCATGGGGATGAAGATCCTGCAGCTGGAGAATGGACACTAACTTGTTAAATTGTGACTCCTGCTCTGGGCTTCATCCCCTGCCTCCTCCTGTTACTTCCAGTTTCTACCGAAGAAGGAGCATAGCAACCCAAAACCGAAGACTATATACATTAAAAAAGATCAGTGTCAAAACAGGGAGGGAAGGCCTGTGTCCCCCAATATAGGACAAGAGAAAAAGATTTAACGGTAAGAACAAAAATCTCTCTCTCTCGCCTAATTGGGGGACACAGGCACCATGGGGATATCCCAAAGCAATCCCAGAGGGCGGGACACTTATCCCACCTCTAGTGCTCAGGAATAACAGTCTGTAGCACCTTCCTCCCAAAGCTAGCTTCAGCCGAAGTCTGTTTGTGTAACCTGTAAAATCGCGTGAAAGCATGAAGCCCAAGTGGCCGCTCTGCATATCTGTTCCGCCGATGCTTGATCTCGAACAGCCCAGGACGTGCTGACAGATCGAGTAGAATGAGCTGTGACTCTCAGAAGAGGTTCTCTACCTCTCACCGCATAAGCTCTGATCGTGGAACAGATCCACTTGGCAATGGTAACTTTGGCAGCCTTGGTTCCACCCTTTGGACCATTGGGAATAATAAAGAGAGAATCCACTCTTCTGATGTCTTTGGTGCAGTCCAAATAAATCTTAAGTGCTCGAACAACATCCAAAGTGTGTAACTTGCTCTCGGAAGGATTCTTAGGGTCCGGACATAGAGATGGTACGACCATGTCTTGATTGATGTGATATTCAGAAACTACCTTGGGTAGAAAATCCGGAGTAGGACGTAATAGCACCTTATCCTTGTGAAAAATGGTGAAAGTAGCTTTACACGACAAGGCAGCAATTTCAGAGACTCTGCGGGCAGAAGTGATGGCCAGCAGAAAGACCACCTATTCGGTCAGTGACGGTAAAGGGATCTTGTCTAACGGTTCGTAAAGGGTCTTCTTGAAGCACAGACAAGACTAAATTGAGATCCCATGGTGGCACTGGAGATCTGTAAGGAGGAACGATCCTCATGGCTCCCTGAAGAAAAGTTTTGATGTTGGACTTAAGGGCCAATTTTTTCTGAAAAAGGATGGAAAGGGCTGAAACCTGAACCTTTAGGGAGCTCAAGGCTAGGCCTTTCGATAGTCCCTCCTGTAGAAACAATAGTGTCTCTGTCTCGGCAGCCTTCTGGGGGTTAGTGCCTTTGGCTTCTCCAGACCCTGTGACAGATCCTGGCGGAAACCGGTTTTCGAGCCCTTAGCATGGTTGGTATAGCTTCCTTAGGTGCACCTTTAAGCTTGAGTACAAGGGTCTCCAAGAGCCAAGCCGTTAAAGCCCACTGAAGTGAACCACTTGCCAACTCAATGACCTCCACAAACCATGCTCTTCGCGGCCAGTATGGTGCTACTAGGATGGTCAGAACTCTCTCCATCTTTATCTTTTTGATTACCTTGGGGAGTAAGGCCAGTGGGGGGAAGATGTAAACTTTGGTGAAGTTATGCGTCCACCCCGAGTGCTAGCGGGTGTAGACTTCTTGCCACTAAGTTTGGGACCTTCCGATTGCCTCGAGACACCATGAGGTCGACATCTGGTAGGCCCCACCTGTCTACTATAATTTGGAAGACCTCTGGATGTAGGCTCCACTCTCCCTGGTCTAAGGTTTCACTGCTTAGGTAGTCGGCCATCCAGTTTTCTACCCCAGGGATGTGTACTGCGGAGATTTCTGGAACATGATTCTCTGCCCACCGTAGGATTGAGCATGCTTTCCTCAGGGCAGCTGGGCTTCTGGTGCCCCCTTGGTGATTCACGTACGCCACTGCCGTGACGTTGTCCGACTGAATGCGAATGGGACGATCCCTGAGGAAGGGAGTGAGTTGTTCCAGGGAGTACCTGATCGCCCTGAGCTCGAGGAGATTGATCAATAACAAGCGTTCTTCCGAGTTCCAGAGGCCCTGAACCGTCCTCAGGCCCAGGACACCTCCCCACCCTGAAAGACTGGCGTCCGTTGTGAGGACCGTCCATTGATGACTGGGAAAGGGTTTCCCCAGGGAAGTTCGGTGTGGATGAAGCCACCATATCAGAGAGTGTTTGACTTGCTCTGGTAGGACTATGAGTCGCTCTAGGTCTTCTCGATTCTGTCTCTGGTGACGAAGTATGATTTGTTGTAGAGGTCTCGTGTGGAACTGTGCGTATGGGATGGCAGGGAAGGATGCCACCATAGTCCCTAAAGTTTGCATGGCTCTCCGTAGCGGAATGCTTGAGGAAGAGAGTAGGGAGAGAACTCTCGCCCGTAGGATGGAGCTTTTCTCCTTCGGGAGGAAGGCTCTCCTCTTCCTGGAGTCGAGGATGAGGCCGAGATATTCCACCGTCTGAGAC
Source organism: Xenopus laevis (assembly GCF_017654675.1). Lineage (NCBI taxonomy): Eukaryota > Metazoa > Chordata > Amphibia > Anura > Pipidae > Xenopus > Xenopus laevis. The sequence continues at coordinate 160,880,126 of NC_054381.1, forward strand.
GGTACAAGATGAGACTTGTTGTAGTTGATCAGCCAGCCGAATTCAGTTAGGGTCTTGAGAACAAGAGCTGTGTGTCTATGGGCGATGCTGCTGACGGCCCTTTTATGAGATTGTCCAAATAGGGGATGACGACAATCCCTGTGATACGTAGATACACGTGAAGGTACAAGGGGCGGATGATAGTCCGAAGGGCAGAGCGACGAATTGCCAATGTTGTCCGTATACGAAAAATCTGAGGAATTTGTGATGGGATGGGTGGATGGGAATGTGGAGGTATGCTTCCTTGACGTCTATTACAGTCATGAATTCGTTCTCCTCTAAGTTGAGGACTGATTGAATGGACTCCATCTTGAAGTGGCAGTGTCTGATAAACGGATTGAGGGACTTGAGATCGAGTACTGGTCTTAGTGAACCGTCCTTCTTGGGTACGGTGAAGAGATTGGAATAGTATCCCTTTCCTTTGTAAGCAGCAGGTTCCGCTGCGAGGTCTTGAACCACTGAAAAGAACTTTGCCCTGTAGGATGGATGTTTGGGAAGACGGGATACAAAAAATCTGTGGGGTGGGGGTTGGGTGAATTCTATGAGGAGGCCTTGCGATACAACTTACAGGACCCATCGGCCTCTTATCTTGTCTGTCCACAACTCCCGAAAAGATTGGAGGCGTCCGCCTACAGGAATCACTTCAGGGGTGGGCACCCCTTCATGCTGTGCTGGGCTTGTCCGGAGAGGGCTTGGATGAACCCCTTGAGGGCAGGCTGCTGGGTCGTTGTTTGTGTTGATAACGGGAGCGGAAGTTGGAATTAGGCCTTTCCGCTTGATTCTTATTCCTTTGGCCCTGGCGAAAGGGACGCATTTTGGCTGCATCTAGGGCTGCATCGCAGATGTAGGTAGTGGCGTCTGCAATCTGAGAAAGGAGATTGTCTGTTACAGAGTCCTCGGATCCTATCGATTGGGCTGCTTGTTCGACCCAAACCTCCATAGCTTTGGCCACCCATGCAATAGTGAAAATCGGTCGAAATGCAGTACCCGCGCTGTGAAGGTAAACTTACAGAACCCTTCTAGACGTTTATCAATGGGATCCTTAAACGCTGCAGCATCAGCTATAGGGATGGTAGTATTCCTAGACAGTCTGGAAACGGGTGGGTCGACCAATGGAGGTGATGCCCAAAGGTCCGTGCATTCTTGTGGAAAAGGGTAGGTCTGAGAAAAGCGACGGGAAATTTGAACCCTGTGGTCGGGAGTCTTCCATTGTAGCTTGATTATCTCTTCTAATTGCTCGTAGGCTGGAAAAATGTATGTGCTCTTCTTTTGTCTCTTAAAGATATCCTTAGCGGGTTCAACAGCGGAAACGGTATCTTCAATGTTAAGGGTAGAAAGTACCGCTTGTATGAGGCACTCCATCTCCTTTTGTGTTCTAGGTAGATCTTGTTCAGGATCTAGTTCCTGATCAGACTCTTCCTCTGACTGTAATTGTCCTTCCTCATCAGAGGGGGGCATAGTTTCCCTAGGGGAGTCAGGAGGGGAGGTAGTGTTTCGCTTAGAGCCAGAGGGTCTATACTCGGTAGCAGTTGGCTGAGACAGGCGTTCAAGGACCTTATCTAAAGTCTCGGGAATGCGGGCCAAATTTTGAGTGAGAGGGACAAGGCCTTAACTAATTCTGATTCTGTATTGCCAGAAGAGGGAAGACTCTTGGGATTACAGTCCACACACACACAGACTCAGCAGAAGCTGTGTGGAATTTAGCCTTACACACCGTACATGCCAAAAAAGAAACCGGATTGGTTTTAGAGATTGAGCTGAGGATTTAGGTATCCTGGGCTCCTCGGTTTTGTCTGCCATAATGCTCCTAAAGTTATCTTTTTTTCGTCACGGTTACTTTAAGAGAAGGGGGAGGCAGGGGAAACCCTTGGTAGGGTAGACAGGCAGATCTTGAGTGTTATAAGATGTGCTCTGTGGTAGAGAGAGAAAAGGGGGATTGAGGGAAACATACATGAGATTACCTCTGAAGTAATATACCACCCAATTTTGCCAGAAAACACAACCAAATAAGGCCATAAGGAGTTAAATCTTGCCTGATAAAAGAGGTCCTGCCACTACGCAGCTTGCACTAGTAGATCCGGATCAGGAGTCCAGTGCGCAAGGGGAGCGCTGAGCAAAGGCGCCGTTGATGGAGAAGTGCCCAGGGAGAGCAGCGAATAGGGAGCAAAGACGCACCTCCACCAGCAGAAGCAGAGCTGCCGAAGACTTGCCGAATGCAGAGGGCGCGAAGGGAGCTCAGAGAGAAGCCGCCAGTAGGAGCGCGCCCGGATGTGCGCCAGTGTATTGGCGCCTAGCGTGGGCGGAAGTGGGGGAAGTCAGGAGCCGCCAGAAGGGAGCGCACCCGGAAGTACGCCGGTGGTAATTGGCGCCAGCGTGGGAGATACAGAAAAAAGGCGAGCGTGTCAGAACTGCCAGAGTGGCGGGAGATTCAAAGGTCAGTATTACAATGGATAGAGAAAAGGATAGAGGCGCCAGCGCTGAAGTTAGATTGCGCAACCCTAATACCAGGACCTTAAAACACACAGGAAAGAAGGATTCAGATGTATAGGGATCTGAGGGGTAATAGTGAGGTTTGTACTCACCATTTGTAGCCAGCTGACGACATGCCCTCTATGGTGTGTCTGTGCCACCCTGAAAATAAATATGCGCTTATGATATATATTCACATACAACGTATATAAACATATACCACTGGTGCAGCCTCCGTAGAGCGTGAATCCAGCGCAGGGGGATGTGGGAGCAAGCCTGCAGTCCTCCGTAGAGCGGGAAGGCTGTAGGGCAGAATAAGAATCAGTCAGCTGAAAGGGCTCTTGAATTGGATCAGTGGCCCTTAATGTGGCATGATCTGACCGGAGTCCTTGATCACAAACGAAACTTTAAGTAACAGGAGGAGGCAGGGGATGAAGCCCAGAGCAGGAGGAGGAGTCACAAGTTAACAAATTAGTGTCCATTCTCCAGCTGCAGGATCTGCATCCCCATGGTGCCTGTGTCCCCCAATTAGGCAAGAGAAATGAAAATAACAGAGGGACATAAACCTGTAATCCCACCCACCCCAAATAAAAGCCATTAAAACCTTTTATTCTTTTCCCCATTGTATTTTATTTGCAGTTACTTGTCTCTTGCTTTGTTACCCCACAGCCTGAAATCAGGTTTCACACACAGCCTGCAGCTTCAGCCTTGCATAGTATTAATCCTTCTCCAATATCAACTCTCACAGCCCCTCTGCTGTGCTATATTAATACTATTCTCCTGTACTAAGCACAATTCAGCAGGAACAGTCCCTAAGTTTGCTCATAGTCTGTACAGAGAGATCCCATAAAACTATGGCAGCACAGGTATTCCCTGTACTAAGCACAATTCAGCAGGAACAGTCCCCTAATTTTGCTCATAGGCTGTACAGAGAGATGATAAGTGTGTAATACATCCTACCTCCTGTATGCATTTAATACAGAAATAGTCTAAATAAAGGACACCCTGCAGCCCTCCCAGGTCCTATGAATCAGACACCCAGAAGCTCACCCTGCCTTACTGTAAAATACATTATATATACATATATATATGATCAATATAGGAACCCCCATAAAAAGACAACTGGACTACACAGCCCAAGAGGCAGGAAAATGAGCAGCAACTCAGACAGCCCTTACCTAAACACTGCAGGAGTAGCCCGTGTGCTTGCCTTGCAGGCCCCCCTCAGTCGAGCCCAAACTTTGGGGTCCCATGTGGGTCTGGTACAAGAGGCAAGTACATGAGTAAGGAGCCTCCTGCAGCCTCGGGGCCACATTCCATTCACCCTCACAGGACAATCCACTCACAGCTCTGCACATGGTCATCTGTCTACAGGCTCCCGTGACCTCTGCACAGGATTTCCTGACTGTAACCAATCACAGTTTACCATGACTGATGCATGCTGGGACATGTAGTCTTTCTAGCACTAGCATGTTTCCCTTATACACCATTTCTCTCTCATTCCTCTGAATGGTGCAGACACACACACAGTTTAACCCTATCAATCACCAGCAGCATAGTTTTGGTTTTCTGTTAACCACATGAGGGCACAGACAGTATTAAGGTGCAGCAACACTCATTCCCGGGGTTCATTCATCAGACACTGCAGATTAGGAGGAGCCCCAATAACTCCTACACCAACTCAAGTTAATGGAACAGAGTTAATAAGAGTAATAGGGATGCACCGAATCCACTAATTGGGATTCGTCCGAATCCTTGGTGAAAGATTCGGCAGAATACAGAACAAATTCTAATTTGCATATGCAAATTAGGGGCAGGAAAGTAAAAAGTGAAAAAAATTCTTCTTTTGTGATTAAGGCACGTGATTTCCCTACCGCCCCTAATTTACAAATGCAAAGTAGGTTTCAGATTCGGTTCGGCAGGCACAAGGATTCGGCCAAATCCGAATCCTGCTGAAAAAGTCCGAATCCCAAACCAAATCCTGGATTCGTGCCTCCCTAAACAGTAATAATAACCATCATCACTTAGTCAGAAATGCTTGGGGCAAATACACATTTACTGGCAGTAGATGCCATACAACACCTATGTTTCTTACATGCCTGGAACCCCTATCTATTATGATCTATTATACAGAAACCTGCTTTGCAGAAAGTTAAAATTTAGCCCCCTAAGCACAATTCAGCAGGAAAAGCCCCCTAAATTTGCTCATAGTCTGTACAGAGAGATCCCATAAAACTATGGCAGCATAGGTATTCCCTGTACTAAGCACAATTCAGCAGGAACAGTCCCTAAGTTTGCTCATAGTCTGTACAGAGACATCCCATAAAACTATGGCAGCATAGGTATTCCCTGTACTAAGCACAATTCAGCAGGAACAGTCCCTAAGTTTACTCATAGTCTGTACAGAGAGATCCCATAAAACTATGGCAGCATAGGTATTCCCTGTACTAAGCACAATTCAGCAGGAACAGTCCCCTAAGTTTGCTCATAGTCTGTACAGAGAGATCCCATAAAACAATGGCAGCATAGGTATTCCCCTGTACTAAGCACAATTCAGCAGGAACAGTCCCCTAAGTTTGCTCATAGTCTGTAGAGAGATCCCATAAAACTATGGCAGCATAGGTATTCCCCTGTACTAAGCACAATTCAGCAGGAACAGTCCCTAAGTTTGCTCATAGTCTGTACAGAGAAATCCCATAAAACTATGGCAGCATAGGTATTCCCTGTACTAAGCACAATTCAGCAGGAACAGTCCCTAAGTTTACTCATAGTCTGTACAGAGAGATCCCATAAAACTATGGCAGCATAGGTATTCCCTGTACTAAGCACAATTCAGCAGGAACAGTCCCCTAAATTTGCTCATAGTCTGTACAGAGAGATCCCATAAAACTATGGCACATAGGTATTCCCTGTACTAAGCACAATTCAGCAGGAACAGTCCCCTAAGTTTGCTCATAGTCTGTACAGAGAGATCCCATAAAACTATGGCAGCATAGGTATTCCCCCTGTACTAAGCACAATTCAGCAGGAACAGTCCCTAAATTTGCTCATAGTCTGTACAGAGAGATCCCATAAAACTATGGCAGCATAGCTATTCCCCTGTACTAAGCACAATTCAGCAGGAACAGTCCCCTAAGTTTGCTGATAGCCTGTACACAAAGATACAATGAAACTGTAGGTATGACATCACGCATAATTTAGGACATATGTTTAGGAGTTCAGTGTCCCATAACTCCGTGTCTTCCATCAATGAATTTCTGAATATGACATAATACATTAAAGTGACCAAACCACCTTGATACAAAACACTCGCCATATTTAAAGGGAAAAATAAGGTTTTCACTGCCCGCTTTCCTCACTTACCATTTCCACTTTGATTCTTCTTCTTCCTTTTTGGCCGCCTCTTTAGCATTTTTGGCTTTGGTCCCATTGGTTTCAGTACTTTTCCGTTTCCGAGACGAGGACTTTTTGTCAGTTGTGGCCTTGTCCTTGGCATCACCTTGGGCACTTTTTTCCCCTTTCACTTTGATCTTCTCCTCTTTCTGATTCTTTTTTGCCTCAGGTTTGGCTTTCTTGGCCCTCAATTCCTCCTTCTCTTCTTCCTCCTCCTCCTCATCATCCCCTTTTGTAACTTTGCCTTCGGCCGTGTCGCTGGTAGTCTTCTCTTTCTTCTCCTCGTTCTTCACTTCCCTTTCCTTCTTCTTGACTTTATTGCTCGGCCTTTTTAAATTCACCAACTCATCTAGTTCCTCCTCAAAGCTTTTCACTCTCAGATGGACCTTCTCATCTGCTGCTCCACTGAGTTCCCCAATAGTCACATCACTTCTCTCTAGTTTTACTGCCTCGCTGGCCTCTGCTTTTCCCTCCAGGACATGGTCCTTCCTGTGATGGTCACGATTCACTGACACTTTGGCATCTTCCATCATGTCTCCTGTTCTCTTCTTCTCTTTGGACTTCTCTTTGTGAGAATGCTTTTTTGACTTTTTCTTCTCCCCACCAGATTTATCATCTTTGGATTTCAGGGGGTCTCTCTGATCAGTTTTCCTTTCGTCTGCAAATTCTCGCTCTTCCCCTGATGCCAACATTTCTTCACATATCTTCTCTCTTTCAGACTGGATGACTTGGCTGATGCCTTCATTTCCATCGGTGGAATTCTCGCTTCTAGAATCCTTGTTTTCCTTACCCTTTTTTACACTTTCTTTCTCTGAACCTCTATTCAAATGATTTTTCCCCTTTTCCTTCTTCTCTGAATTCCCCTTTTTCTCTGCACGCTCCTTTTTCCTCTCCAACCTATCAGCTTCCTCCTTTTTGGCTTTGTTATGGCGGTCTGTCTCCTTCTCTGGTTTTGCCCATTCATGTTCCTGTATAGTTATGTTATCTTTACTGAAGGAGGGGTCCACTTTCACCCCAATATCTGCAGAGTTAGATATCCCACTGAACTCTCCTTGGGAGCTGGCAGATAGAGAGACTTGGTTCCTTTGACCATCTATGTGTTTCTCTTCTCCAACCTGTGGGAGACATGACACCAACATGCACTGCTGTTTCTTCTACATACTGACAACATTTTGAAACAATAAAAAAGTTGACTACACCCAGCAACATATTTTAGTTTTATGGCATGGGGCTGCTGTACTTGGCAAGTCCAGTAGTATAACTCAGTTACAGACGTCGCTCTTCTCATTCCACTAACATTACCGGCTGTTCCAATGCAGCACATGTGTAGACTTGCTCCTTGGAACCCTGCACCCTGGCTGGTACAATTACACCCAACGAAAGTGAGAGGAAGGTGGTCATAGTATTACTATAGATGTTATGCCCAAACTAAAGGTAAGTGCCACACCTGTGCTACATTCTTACCTGAAATTCATCACTAGAACTTTCCTCACTGGGTTCCTTTTTACTGGTTTGGCATTGGGGTTCCACCCTACAAAATGAAAAGCACCGTCCATCAACCCTGTATTATCTGTACCTTCAGTCAACTTTTACTTATTTATATGGTAGCTCTCACCCATATGTATAAATACAAATATACAGAGACGGAATGTTCTGGGCACACAATAAGCTATACCCTCATACTGTACTGTCTAAGGGAATCAATATGGCACCTCCTCCTCCCATATGTATAAATACAAATATACAGAGAAGGAATGTTCTGGGCACACAATAAGCTATACCCTCATACTGTACTGTCTAAGGGAATCAATATGGCACCTCCCTCCTCCCATATGTATAAATACAAATATACAGAGAAGGAATGTTCTGGGCACACAATAAGCTATACCCTCATACTGTACTGTCTAAGGGAATCAATATGGCACCTCCCTCCTCCCATATGTATAAATACAAATATACAGAGAAGGAATGTTCTGGGCACACAATAAGCTATACCCTCATACTGTACTGTCTAAGGGAATCAATATGGCACCTCCCTCCTCCCATATGTATAAATACAAATATACAGAGAAGGAATGTTCTGGGCACACAATAAGCTTTACCCTCATACTGTACTGTCTAAGGGAATCAATATGGCACCTCCCTCCTCCCATATGTATAAATACAAATATACAGAGAAGGAATGTCCTGGGCACACAATAAGCTATACCCTCATACTGTACAAGGGAATCAATATGGCACCTCCTCCTCCCATATGTATAAATACAAATATACATAGAAGGAATGTTCTGGGCACACAATAAGCTATACCCTCATACTGTACTGTCTAAGGGAATCAATATGGCACCTCCTCCCATATGTATAAATACAAATATACAGAGAAGGAATGTTCTGGGCACACAATAAGCTATACCCTCATACTGTACTGTTTAAGGGAATCAATATGGCACCTCCTCCTCCCATATGTATAAATACAAATATACAGAGAAGGAATGTTCTGGACACACAATAAGCTATACCCTCATACTGTACTGTCTAAGGGAATCAATATGGCACCTCCTCCTCCCATATGTATAAATACAAATATACACAGAAGGAATGTTCTGGGCACACAATAAGCTATACCCTCATACTGTACTGTCTAAGGGAATCAATATGGCACCTCCCTCCTCCCATATGTATAAATACAAATATACAGAGAAGGAATGTTCTGGGCACACAATAAGCTATACCCTCATACTGTACTGTCTAAGGGAATCAATATGGCACCTCCCTCCTCCCATATGTATAAATACAAATATACAGAGAAGGAATGTCCTGGGCACACAATAAGCTATACCCTCATACTGTACTGTCTAAGGGAATCAATATGGCATCTCCCTCCTCCCATATGTATAAATACAAATATACAGAGAAGGAATGTTCTGGGCACACAATAAGCTATACCCTCATACTGTACTGTCTAAGGGAATCAATATGGCACCTCCTCCTCCCATATGTATAAATACAAATATACAGAGAAGGAATGTTCTGGGCACACAATAAGCTATACCCTCATACTGTACAAGGGAATCAATATGGCACCTCCTCCTCCCATATGTATAAATACAAATATACATAGAAGGAATGTTCTGGGCACACAATAAGCTATACCCTCATACTGTACTGTCTAAGGGAATCAATATGGCACCTCCTCCCATATGTATAAATACAAATATACAGAGAAGGAATGTTCTGGGCACACAATAAGCTATACCCTCATACTGTACTGTTTAAGGGAATCAATATGGCACCTCCTCCTCCCATATGTATAAATACAAATATACAGAGAAGGAATGTTCTGGGCACACAATAAGCTATACCCTCATACTGTACTGTCTAAGGGAATCAATATGGCACCTCCTCCTCCCATATGTATAAATACAAATATACAGAGAAGGAATGTTCTGGGCACATAATAAGCTATACCCTCATACTGTACTGTTTAAGGGAATCAATATGGCACCTCCTCCTCCCATATGTATAAATACAAATATACAGAGAAGGAATGTTCTGGGCACACAATAAGCTATACCCTCATACTGTACTGTCTAAGGGAATCAATATGGCACCTCCTCCTCCCATATGTATAAATACAAATATACAGAGAAGGAATGTTCTGGGCACACTTAATAAGCCTCATAATGTACAGTAACAAAAACATGACATGGTATAAATACAAAAAACAAAAGAACAACCCCCCAACATGCTTACTCACCCCTCATCCTTCTTGTACAGTGCAACTTCCCCATTGCACTCCATTGCAGTGATGTTGCTGTTCTCATCCAATCGTGTGGTGACTTCGGAAGCCCTGCGGAATAAAAAGGGATATAGGGGTCCCACCCCAGCACACCGTGTCACAAGTCACCCAAAAAATGGTCACACTAAAAAGGGACAGAGCTCAGTTAGGAATGGGAGTTTAAACCATCACGTTTGCACCATTTTAACCGTTTATTAGACTTGTCCGCAGAGGGATTTCAATATGGTGAGAGAGGCAGGAGCAAGAACGGTGGGTAAGAGGGTAACAAATATGTACGTACATCTCCTTACTGACGTCACTTGGTTCCACTGATTTATACATCCCATTGTCTGGGGCACTGGAGGGGTAAAATAAGCGGGACAGTAGCTAAAACTAGTCACTGGCATATCCCACAACTAATGTGCCTATCTCATTAGCAGCTAAAAAGCTCAGTTAAAGGGCTGGTTCACCTATAAGTTAAAGTTTACTATGTTATAGAATGGCTAATTCTAAGCAACTTTTCAATTGGCCTTCATGGTTCCTTTTTTTTTTATTTATTTTTTTAGTTTTTTTGTAATTATTTGCCGTCTTCAGACTCTTTCCAGCTTCCAAATGGGGGTCACTGACCCCATCTAAAAAACAATTTTTCTGTAAGGCTACAAAAGTATTGTTATTGCTACTTTTTTATTAGTCATCTTTCTATTCAGGCTTCTCCTATTCATATTCCAGTATCTTACTTGGATCAGTGCATGGTTGCTAGGGGAATTTGGACCTTAGCAACCAGGTTGATACAACTGCAAACTGGAGAGCGGCTGAATAAAAAGCTAAATAACTCAAAAACCACAAATAAATGATGAAATCCAATTGCAAATTGTCTCAGAATATCCCTCTCTGCATCATACTAACAGTTAAATCAAAGGTGACCAACCCCTTTAACTATTACGAACACTAATTAGAGTTTCAGCCTGTAGGAACCATTGCTGAGCTTACCTGCTAATCACACTGTCCTGCAGCAGCTTTTCTGTGAAGGTATTTTCTGCCTTTTTGTGTTTGGGCAGAGGCTGGATAATAACATACATCAATTAATAAAACTATGTAAATAGAAAAAAACACTTATGTGGCACTTATGATACAACTGTCATCTGAAGCCACTCCCACACCAGTGCCTAGACCACCAATAGTGTCAGGAATGATTATAGCTGGGTATTTGTGACACTATCCAGTTTTCTGCCTCTCCATTTGGAACATTTGCTGTTCTTGCCTTTAAGGAGGACAAGCCCTGATCCACATGCACTGTTACTTACTCACATTCCCTGCTGCCACCACCTCTATGTGCTGCACACTTAAGGAAGAGAACAGTTGGTTTTGGGGACAATATTGAGTCTCTCCTGACATTATCAAGCCTCCTTATCTAATCGAATAATAATAATATACACATGATGAGAATACAACTAATTTGTGACTTTCATAACACCTGCAGAATTGAGTTGGTGTAAAAGAGTGGCCTCTTGTGGCCATTTGTAGGTACTGTAGGTTTGTCTGTCTCAGTTTTTAATTCCTATTTGGTAAAAGGTATTTAATATGCCCTGCATTTGTAGTTTATTGCAAGAAGTATACTGGAAACTTTCTAATAAGGAAGCACTTACCTCCTCTGTATCACTTTCTGTGTTGGGGTCGGGAGATTTGACTTTCTTTGAACTGTCGGCAGATTTGGCCTTTCCTGACTTCTCCAGTCGGTGCTTCTTCCTCCTACAATATACAAATTATCAGCAGGCTGGCATTTAGCGCTGGGGGGGGGGGAGGGTCATTTTATTGGCAACATGTAATAATACAGATGAAGGTTACAGCCCAGTAGAATGATCAGAGTTCTGAGCTTTCATCTTTAAAGGGGTGGTAAGGCTACAAATGTATTGTTACTTTGTATTACTCATCTTACTATACAGGTCTTTTCTTATTCATATTCCAATCATTATTCATATCATGGTTGCTATGGTCATTTGGGTGCTAGCAACCAGATGGCTGAAATTGCACACTGGAGAGCAGCTGAATAAAAAGTTAAATAACTCAAAAACCACAAATAATAAAAAAATGAAAACCAATTGCAAATTGTCTCAGAATATCCCTCTCTACATCAGGGATCCCCAACCTTTTTCACCCATGAGCAAAATTCAGCAGAAAAAGGAGTTGGGGGAAGCAAGAAAAATGTTCTTGGGGTGGCGAATAAGTGCTGTGCCATTTGGTGGCCCCTAAATGGATTGTCAATCTACATTGAGACTCTGACAGTACACATTTTTATACAACCAAAACTTGCCTCCAAGCCTGGAATTCAAAAATAAGCACGTGCTTTGAGGCCACTGGGAGCAACATCCAAGGGGTTGGAGAGCAACATGTTACTCGCAAGCTACTGGTTGGGGATCACTGCTCTACATCATGCTAAAAGTTAATTTAAAGGTAAACAGCCCCTTTAAGGACCCAGCACATTATCATGGTTCTTGGGCAAATGCCCAAAGCCACTCAAATAGAACAGCCAGGGTGATGGGACATAGATAGTAACACTGCCCCACCTTAGTTAATGTACTTGGGGGTGCAGAGTAACAACTATAATCATCATAAAGGGATTTTATGAAAAGGATTTTTCGGTAAGTACAAAATCCCCTTTTCTCTAGTCGGCCCTCCTGTCCCTCTATTGTGGTGGGAATGACCCTCGTCTACGTAGCCTAGATTGCTTGCTCATGGTGCTACCGCAGCCTGAAGAACTTTTCAGCCAAACTTGTCCGTTTGTGAATCGAAAACATTTAACTTAACATAGGAAACAAATAGGTTGGCGGAGCGTCTGTACAATGATCTTTTTAGGTAGACTCTAAGGGCCCTCACCACGTCTAACGTGTCTAGTAATTTCTCTCGCTCATGTACTGGTTGTGGGCAGAAGCACAGTAATATAATGTCCTGGTTCATGAGAAATTGAGACAGTACTTTGGGTAGAATGTCTGGGGCCATCCTGAGTACCACTTTGTCTGAGTGGAGAGAGTTCCTTGATTCATTGCACGAAATGGCGGCAAGTTCCGACACCCGTTTTGCGGACGTGATTGCTACAAACTTAAAGCTAGCTTTAAGTGACAGGTACTTGAGATCGCACAATGTTAGTGGTTCAAAAGGAGGTTTCTGCAAGGCGGTCAGCACCATTGCTAGGTCCCAAGTTGGGAGCAGCCATCTCAGTGGGGGACGTGCTCTGGCTACGACTCTACAGAATTGTTGGATTTCCGCTGTTTGCCCAACTTGTGTGGTTTAGGGCAGCTAGGGCTGACACCTGCATCTTGAGTGTGTGGAGAGCTAATCCTTTTCTGAAGCTTTCCGCGAAGAACTCAATTACTACATATGGAGAACTATCCTCCCAGTGGAACCCCTTTTGGTGACACTGTTAGGGACGTCCTCCACACTTTGTAATATGCTTTAGCTGTAGACTGTTTGCATGTCTCAATAGCCACGTCATCAAAGTAGAGGCAAGTTGGGATGATTGAGGGGTCCCTGAGTGAGTAAGTGGGGACGTAGAGGCAATCTACATAGTTTGGATATAGAGAGTTGGACTAGGTCTGTGTACCATACCCTGTTTGGCCAGTCGGGTGCTATGTTGATTGTGGTGGTCCCGCTCTGTTTTATCTTCCTGATCACCCTGGGAAGGATGGTCAGGGGTGGAAATGCGTACACCAATCAGAAGTTCCAGGGGGTGACTAGTGCTTCCAAAAACACTGCCCCCAGATCCCTTGTTCTGGCGCAGTAGAGTGGGAGTTTGGTGTTGTGTCTTGAGGCTCACATGTCTATCTGTGGGGTCCCTGTCGTTCTGCTCAGATAGTCTGCCTCCCAGTTCTGTATTCCCAGTATGAATACTGCTGAAAGATTGGTTACAGTCTGATCTGCCATTGTCAGATGCTTGTGACTTCCTGCATGGCCAGTTTGCTGTGTGTGCCTCCCTGCTTGTTGACATATGCCACTGCTGGGGCAGGAGTGTCGTCCAGGCTAGAGCCATCACCCCGAGTTCCCGGACATTGATGGATATCGTTCTCTCCCCTGGTGCCCATGTGCCCTATAGAGTATGATTGTGATACACTGCTCCCCAGCCTCTGAGGCTGGCATCTGTGGTTACAATTTAAAAAAAAAAAAATTTTTTGCAGTGGTTGAAGATGGAATCTTGAGAATGGGATCGCTTCTAGGGCCAACACCATGAAACCCAGTAGCCATAGGCAGTCCTTTGCCGTTTGTGATGCTTGAAAGCCTCTGATTGTTGTATCAGTCTGTTTATCTTGTCCTGTGGCAACAACACTTTTTGTGCTCAGGAGTTAAAGTCGAGGCCCAAAAACCAGATGGTCTGGCTTGGTTGTAGAGCACTTTTGCGGTAATTTATCAGCCATCCATGTTGGGTCCGTACTTGAAGGCTGGTATGAGTGTCTTTGGCTACTTGGGCCGCTGACAGTGCTGTGATCAACAGGTTGTCTAAGGTAGGCTATGATTGGGGTTAGGACTTTGGTAAAAACACGTGGTGCAGTACAGTGTCCAAGGGGTAAGGCAATATATTGGCAGTGGTGCTTGCGTTTGGCGGAATCTGCAGGGTAAATGGGTATGTGTAGATAGGCGTCTTGCAGATCTATTGATGTCATGAAATAGTTTGGTTCCATAGCCGCTATGACTGATCGGACGGATTCCATTTTGAAATTTTGATTGGTGACGATTGGGTTTAGGGGTTTCAAATACAGCACCGGTCTGAAGGTGCCTTCCTTCTTCCTGATGTGGAAAAGATTGGAATAAAATCCCCTGCATCTCTGAGGTTGTATTACCCCTGCCGCAACAGTGAGTGGACTGCTTGCTGTAACAGGTGTTCCTTGTTGGGTGTAGTTGATGTGCAGAACTTTCTGGGTGGTAGGTGAGGTGAAAAGGGGATTCTGTAGCCTTGTGGAAGTTGTGGAATTATAGTCAGTACCCACTTGTCGGTCACGTGAGTTTCCCATTCCCCCAGATATGTTTGCAATCTCCCTCCTACTAAACTCAGCCCTTGTTGTGTCGAGTCAGGCTGAGGTAGTTCTGTTAGAGGTTTGTTTCTTGATGTTGGGGCGAGCTTGTTAATGCCAGGGTGTCACGTTTATTTGCCTGGTCGGTTGGGTTTGCCCTGAAGTTTTAGCAAAATGGGCGAAAAGGTCTGGTTTGAGATGTCCAACTCTTTCCATTGGAGAATCTATTTAACGTGTCAAATCTCTGTTTCTTCCCTGTGGGGAGAAACGTGCTCTTCCCTCCCATTACCTCTGCAATGATCTGTTTTAGATCCAGGCCAAAAAGGGAATAAATCGTAAATCGTAAGGATAAAAGACTTAAGTTTTGATGCAGTATCTCCTGACCAGTGTTTGAGCCTTAAGGCTCATCTTGTGACCACTGCGTTTGCGCTTGCCTTGGTTGCTAGTCTTTCACGAGAAATGCACATACAGTTACCAGTTTGTCTACCTCACTTTGTAACTCCTGTCTTGGTGGCGCTGGGTGTGGGTTAAGCCCACTGAAGCCACTGCCAGCCACAGTATTGCTGCCCTTGGACATAGGATTTCTTTAATGTGGATTCCATAAGGCGGTCTAAGGGATCCTTAAATGCCATCTACTCGGCTGGTAACGATGTGTGTCTAGACAGGTGGGTGACTGCAGTGCAGAGTCCACTCTAGGGGCTTTATCCCATTTCTTTTGGTGGTCGTCTGGTACAGGATACGTTTTAAAGAATCTTTGCGTTAAGGCGATACGTCTCGCTGGTTGATTCCATTCTGTTTCTATGGCCTGTGTAAGGGAATTAAATATTGGAAATGTCAACTTGAATTTCTTTTGAACACAGAGTAGTTTGTCAGTGCTTTTGACAGTGCTACCGTCTCATCTTTTGATATCCATTATTAGCATCATCTCTCTTAAGTATATTCTTTGACACCTCTGGGTTAGTGGCCGACATCTGTTCAGTCTGTATCGGTATTGGACTGTAAGTGATCAGATGTAGCTATATCTAGGAGAGGAACACACTCCTTCTCTGAATCTGAAGCCAACCCCTCTTCTGAGTCTGATGTAAACGCGCTTTACGCTTCTTTGTTTGTTTGTTTATCTGCGTATTCCCTGTAGTAGTTGTGGGGAGTGGTCGGGCAGTGTTCATGATCGACTGTAAGAATTCAAGCTGTGGTGGCACTTGAGTTGGGAGGCTTGATGACAGTTGGTTCCATGGTGCAGGTGTGGAAGCTTCTGCTGTGGCTGACTGGGGTGTGATTGGTGTTGGTGATGCAGGTAAAATTGGACCAGGTGAAGACCCTCTATCCTCAGTATTTGGAGTTGAGGCTGGCCCTTCTGCTGACTGTGATAAGGTGGGTTGTGGAGACAATACTGGTGGTCCTTGTACATCTGCTCTTTTAGAAATGCCTTTACTGTCTGAACAATAATTTCTCTCAGACTTTCTTAAAGAATGTTTGCACTTCCAACACTTTGGTAACTTGTCTGGTTTTCTTGATCTTTTCGTGGCCTGTATATCTGCCTTCAGATTATTTAAGGAGTCCGCTTTCTTCATCATGAATGTCTCAAATGGGTAAGCCAGTAAAATCAGTGCTACGCATTCATAGGTTCTAGTTCTCTATTTGGGAACTGAAGTCTAAAAGAGAATAATGCTAGAAATGTTGTATTTTGTATACTAAACATGAACTTACTGCACCAGAAGCTTAATTAAACAAATGATTTATGTTTTCAAAGTTGGACACAGGGGGTCGGTCATCATCTTGTAACTTTGTTATACATCTTTGCAAGACCGAGACCATGTTCAGTGTGGTCTGGGTTTCAGTTTGGAGGTTAAGATTAGGGATTGTCATAAATTATAAAAACACCACAAGTCAAATAATACCTGCCATAGAAGCTGATCAGCAAGACTGATTAATAATCAGAATATACAAACTGCACTGGGTCTGAGGATTCAAATCTCTACACAGTCCCAGGCTGCTCTACAGGGAAACAAACAAAGCTGCTCAAGTTCTGGAAAGTAAGGTGGGGGGGCTCCCCCCTGCTGTTTGAAAGTATGATAGTTTCCCTGCAGAGCAGTTAGGGACCGTCTGAACATTCCTATCCACAGCAGTCAGAGCAAGTACATGAAGGGGGGATTTCACTGCATGCAATAAGGTCTATTATAAAAAGAGTACACATCTATATAAGTATATTGGAGATAGATTTCTTTTTCATTAAAGAAAGTAAAAATGGGATTTTAGTTTTTTGCCTTTACATACCCTTTAAAGCCTGATGTGGGCTTCTTCTAGTCTGGGACTGGGCTCAGCTTATGTTGTGCAAATTAGGGGATGGGAGAGGGACATCCAGGCGCTCCCCCAGCCCTTCCCAGCAGTGACAGGGTTCTTCCAGCTATAAAGTCATATGTATAAAGTCAGCAGCACATTAGGCAGGACCTACCTGGGAGGATCCTCAGCAGGGGGGCCGGTGGAAGATATGGTCTCATCCCTGACTAGGCTGTTGCTGTTCAGTTTAGGGGGTTCAGCTTTACTGTGGCCCTTCTCCTTGTGGCCCCTCTGTGCAGAAATAAAGCCACTCTGAGTCATTGGGAAAACAAAGCAACAGACGGTGCTACAATTTTATACTCTGTGCTGCGCCTGTCAGTGGTGGGACATGGGACGCACACCCATAATGTGCTGCCGACGTAACAGCACCCTGCCAAACTGCCAGTTTTAGGGTAGTGTTGGGTAAAAAGGGCATTTAGTAACTGGCCATGTATTGATAAAAGTACAAACATTATATAATGTTTTAAAAATGGGATATATAAAGAATATCATGTGAAGCAAGCATTGACGGGACTTTAAAATATGGTGAACAGAGAGAAAAATTCAAACCTTATACCCCTCCCCTTGAAAATGGCTCCACAATGTGTGTAATTAGTTGCTAAGAAACCACGTGTGGATCAGTTTACTTGTGTTCACATAGCTAAACCCTGTTGACAAGGTATTGTTAAAGCCAGTGTTATTTGTTATAAAATAATGTAACAAAGTGTGATAGTCACAAATTAAAAACAACACACATCAAAGAGACATAACCAATAAAATATACAGGCAGAGATAGGACAGATTGTAAAGAATAAACCTCAAAAGGAAAGTTACATTCGGAGCACTTAGTTTTCTGAAGTCGCCTAAAGTTTCCTCGTGAGGCAACTTCGGAAAACGAAGTGCCATCCCGCCGGTGTTTTACATTCTAGCAGTTTGGGGAGATTAGTCGCCCCGAAGAATAAGAGATTTGTCACCGGGCGACTTATCTCCCCGAATCTGAGTGTGTGTCCTGACCCTTACTTATGGATCATGAGCACATGTTAATTAATGTCCCCTTGATGCAAGATGTTACTCCCGACAACCTCCTAAACTCTTGTGCAAATGCCCCAATCTAGAATCAAGGCTATCAGGGCACAGCAAGGCTATCTTGTTTCAGCAACTTCGGGTGACTTTGGAAAACGAATCGCACCGAGTGACAGCCCGCCGGCGATTTAAATTTAAGCCGGCGGGAAGGCAGTTCGGGGAGATTAATCGGCCCAAAAAATTGGAGATTTGCCGCAGGGCGACTAATCTCCCCGAATCTGCCTGTGTGCCCTGACCCATTGGGGCCGATTCACTAACTTCGAGTGAAGGATTCGAAGTAAAAAAACGTCGAATTTCGAAGTATTTTTTGGGCTACTTCGACCATCGAATGGGCTACTTCGACCTTGACTTTGAATCGAACTATTCCAACTAAAAATCGTTCGACCATTCGATAGTCGAAGTACTGTCTCTTTAAGAAAAAACTCCGACCCCCTAGTTCGCCATCTAAAAGCTACCGAAGTCAATGTTAGCCTATGGGGAAGGTCCCCATAGGCTTTCCTAAGTTTTTTTGATCGAACGATATTCCTTCGACCATTGGATTAAAATCCTTCGAATCGTTCGATTCGAAGGATTTTATCGTTCGATCGAAGGAATAATCCTTCGATCGTTCGATCGCACTATTTGCGCTAAAATCCTTCGACTTTGATATTCGAAGGATTTTAATTCCCAGTCGAATATTGAGGGTTAATTAACCCTAGATATTCAACCCTTTGTGAATCGGCCCCTTAATGTCCCATCATCCAAATCACCAAAGTACAAAATAAAGTGTAAAAGGACTTTAGTTTTAATTACATTTAAAGTGGCAATTACTTTCACTTTCCATTCAGCACTTTCTAGATGTCACTGCTCTCCCATATTCCCATCACCATTTAATTGTGTAACCAGTGTATAGGAATGGACATCAGGTCCCCCATTCTGGTGCACAAACAAGATTCTGAGATGATACAAGACTTGTCTTAATAACAGTGTCCACAAAATGGCTCCTGCCTGCTTGTTATAATTGTGAATTCCCAGAATGAAGGAAATGAGATTCAAATAATTTATATAGTGTAATTAAAGTTATTTGTGCTTGACTAACACAATAAAATAGGATTATGTATTATTTTTGTTGGACGACGGGTCCCCTTTAAAGTGTGTACCCTAAATTGCTATAAGGCTGTCCCCAAGTTTACATAGAGTGATATAAGGTCATATGATCACTACCAGAGCAAATATATACCTATTCCCACTGAGCTGCTGGATCATAAAACAATGGTGGTACATCCAGCAGAGGTGTACAGGCCTCATAAAGGTGAGCACCCCTAGTGTCAGCAGAGTTGTTATGGTCGCAATGCATAGCAACCAATATATATATATATATATATATATATATATATATATATATATATATATATATATATATATATATATATATATATATATATATATATATATATATATATATATATATATATATATATATATATATATATATATATATATATATAGAAAATACTTGTGGTTTCCGCACTCCACTGAAATAGAGCAATATACCCAGGTGCTACTCAAATACGAATTATCAATAAATTATCCAAAGGAGAACGAGTGCACACTGGGAGCATTTACTTAGATCATTTTAAAACCATAATTTTATTTAAGTTAATTAAAAACAGGCCGACGTTTCGGTCCACATCTAGGACTTGAAAAAGGTCCTAGATGTGGACCGAAACGTCGGCCTGTTTTTAATTAACTTAAATAAAATTATGGTTTTAAAATGATCTAAGTAAATGCTCCCAGTGTGCACTCATTCTCCTTTGGATAATTATATATATATATATATATATATATATATATATATATATATATATATATATATATATATATATATATATATATATATATATATATATCGCTCTCTAGATCTATCCATCTCTATATCCATCCATCGCTCTCTCTCTATACCTATCCATCTATCTAGCTAGCTATCAATATCTATCTAGATATATATCTATATAGCTATCTCGCTATCTAGCTATATACAGTGGTGTGAAAAACTATTTGCCCCCTTCCTGATTTCTTATTCTTTTGCATGTTTGTCACACTTAAATGTTTCTGCTCATCAAAAATCGTTAACTATTAGTCAAAGATAACTTAATTGAACACAAAATGCAGTTTTTAAATGAAGGTTTACGTTAAGGGAGAAAAAAAACTCCAAATCTACATGGGCCTGTGTGAAAAAGTGATTGCCCCCCTTGTTAAAAAATAACTTAACTGTGGTTTATCACACCTGAGTTCAATTTCAAAGGTTATAAAGCCATTTCTAAAGCTTTGGGACTCCAGCGAACCACAGTGAGAGCCATTATCCACAAATGGCAAAAACATGGAACAGTGGTGAACCTTCCCAGGAGTGGCCGGCCGACCAAAATGACCCCAAGAGCACAGAGACAACTCATCCGAGAGGCCACAAAAGACCTGCAGGCCTCACTTGCCTCAATTAAGGTCAGTGTTCACGACTCCACCATAAGAAAGAGACTGGGCAAAAACAGCCTGCATGGCACATTTCCAAGGCGCAAACCACTTTTAAGCAAAAAGAACATTAAGGCTCGTCTCAATTTTGCTAAAAAACATCTCAATGATTGCCAAGACTTTTGGGAAAATACCTTGTGGACCGACGAGACAAAAGTTGAACTTTATGGAAGGTGCGCGTCCCGTTACATCTGGCGTAAAAGTAACACAGCATTTCAGAAAAAGAACATCATACCAACAGTAAAATATGGTGGTGGTAGTGTGATGGTCTGGGCTTGTTTTGCTGCTTCAGGACCTGGAAGACTTGCTGTGATAGATGGAACCATGAATTCTACTGTTTACCAAAAAATCCTGAAGGAGAATGTCCGGCCATCTGTTCGTCAACTCAAGCTGAAGCGATCTTGGGTGCTGCAGCAGGACAATGACCCAAAACACACCAGCAAATCCACCTCTGAATGGCTGAAGAAAAACAAAATGAAGACTTTGGAGTGGCCTAGTCAAAGTCCTGACCTGAATCCTATTGAGATGTTGTGGCATGACCTTAAAAAGGCGGTTCATGCTAGAAAACCCTCAAATAAAGCTGAATTACAACAATTCTGCAAAGATGAGTGGGCCAAAATTCCTCCAGAGCGCTGTAAAACACTCGTTGCAAGTTATCGCAAACGCTTGATTGCAGTTATTGCTGCTAAGGGTGGCCCAACCAGTTATTAGGTTCAATTACTTTTTCACACAGGTTTGGATTTCTTTTCTCCCTAAATAATAAAAACCCATTTAAAACACTCATTTAAAAACTGCATTTTGTGTTTACTTGTGTTATATTTGACTAACAGTTAAGTGTGTTTGATGATCAGAAACATTTTGTGTGACAAACATGCAAAAGAATAAGAAATCAGGAAGGGGGCAAATAGTTTTTCACACCACTGTATCTAGCTAGCTAGCTATATCTAGCTAGCTAGCTATATCTAGCTAGCTAGCTATATCTAGCTAGCTAGCTATATCTAGCTAGCTAGCTATATCTAGCTAGCTAGCTATATCTAGCTAGCTAGCTATATCTAGCTAGCTAGCTATATCTAGCTAGCTAGCTATATCTAGCTAGCTAGCTATATCTAGCTAGCTAGCTATATCTAGCTAGCTAGCTATATCTAGCTAGCTAGCTATATCTATCTAGCTAGCTAGCTATATCTATCTAGCTAGCTATATCTATCTAGCTAGCTATATCTATCTAGCTATCTGTATAGCTAGCTATATCTATCTATCTATATAGCGCTCTCTCTCTCTCTCTATACATCTCTATATAGGTGACACAGGTGCATGGCTAATAAAATATTCACTGTGCAAAAAGAACCAGCAACACTGGGATTTGGTAGCAATGAAAAATGTGTATAAGCGAGTACATACAGCCAATTCAGTCTCAATTGAGACCCCACCCTCAACATAACTGGGTATAAATAGCACATCATGACCTGTTAATTGAGGAAATTACATCACCAAGTGTTAATATAAAGTGACCAATGTATCATTTATTTTTTTTAAAAAGTGACCAGTGCTACACAATACACAGTCAATATCAACGCAAGTCATTTAGCAGTGATAAAAAGTAATAAAGATGGTTAGAAACAGAGACGTATGAGAAGCAAATACCGATTTGGGTTCGTCCCCCCGGCGATGGACAGTCTGAGCATCATCAGCTGCCATTAGGGACCGGTTATGTGACTGGGTGTGAGAGTTACAGTTCAGCACAAGCTGTGGAGGAAGAACAGGACACAGCACCACAATATTATGTTATTTTTCATATACAGAAGTACAGATACTAATCACTCCATCCGGCAACTGGGAACTACCCCCCATCTCACACCCCCTGCTACTATCCCTTCTGCTGCCAATCTCTCCCTTGTGATACAATGTCCCGCCCACTCCCAACACCCGGGCACAGTCATCCCACCCTCCTTTATTGTCAACTACCCACCAGTTGTCTGGCTCTGCCCCCCCCCTCGCCTGCCCTGGCACCACTTACCTACAGCTCCTCTCAAGCCTCATTGTGTCTCCCATTGTCCCCCTCATTCCAACCTTTCCCTCCAACTTCCCCAGTCTCGCCTGCAGGCCTCAAGCCTTTCCCTCAAATTCCCCCAGTCTCACCTGCAGGCCTCAAGCCTTTCCCTCAAATTCCCCCAGTCTCACCTGCAGGCCTCAAGCCTTTCCCTCAAATTCCCCCAGTCTCACCTGCAGGCCTCAAGCCTTTCCCTCAAATTCCCCCAGTCTCACCTGCAGGCCTCAAGCCTTTCCCTCAAATTCCCCCAGTCTCACCTGCAGGCCTCAAGCCTTTCCCTCAAATTCCCCCAGTCTCACCTACAGGCCTCAAGCCTTTCCCTCAAATTCCCCCAGTCTCACCTGCAGGCCTCAAGCCTTTCCCTCAAATTCCCCCAGTCTCACCTACAGGCCTCAAGCCTTTCCCTCCAATTCCTCCAGTCTCACCTGCAGGCCTCAATCATTCCCCCCACTCCGTTACTTTCCCCTGTGTCTCAGTGCTACGGATTAAGATGCTATTTTCCCTCTAATTCCAAACTTCACCTCATTCTACAAGTTTTTCCCTTTAGGACTCTGCACTGACCCCAGTCTCACCTCAAGCTTTCCCAGTATGCAGCGCACTGCCGTGACTAAACTCCAATAGGCGCGCGCCTCCACTTCTAGCTCCCTTCACCAGAACTAGACCTCCCCCGCGGGGCCGAGCGCGCACACTGATTTCCAGGCGGCACGCACGCGTCATCCCAACGCGCCACGCCCTTCTCTTGCTCTGAGGCGTCTCCTGTGTGGTACCTGGACACTCAGTGAGCTGTAGTTGTGAGCATGCGCTGTAGTGTATCAGTATGGGAGAGTCCTGTTATAAATCGGCTTCATAAGCGTTTGGTGTGAGTGCTGGAGTAGGACAGAGAGTCCTGGGTATCACATAGTTGTGTCCCATAGTCTCTCTGCCCCTCACCCCTCATGACATTAGCGGCCAAGGGGCCACACAGCCGCCATTATACGACTCCAGTGAGTCCCCGCTCGCTTGCATGGAAATAAAACAGGGAATGGAATCAGACATATTGGGCTGCTTTAAACACAAAAAGGGAAAAGGAAAATGTGGAACTTTTGGTAGAATTATTATTGTGTTCTAGGGACTCATAGGGTTAATATGCCCCATGGATTTAATTCCCTGCCCTTCTGCCCACGTGTCTGTGTCATTTATATTTCCTTACTTATTGGCCACTTCCTGTCACACTTCACTACAGTGCTGGTGAAGGGCGGAGCTTCCTGTTTGGCTGCTGCAGGGCTGTAAGGTTGGAGGGTTTCCAGACAAATTGGGCTACTAATTTAAAGCCCAGGTGGGTTTGAAAGTACAAACTAGCCGAGGTACAGAATTGGGTTATTTTTTGGGCCTTTGGTTTATACTTTGGAAACCAGCCAAAGTTTTTTCTTTCCCTAATGTGCCAAGTCTGTGTCTCCCAATGCATGCTGGGTAATGTAGTTTTTGTTTAACCATTTGCCAAGTTGAAAGTAAGACTACAATACCCTACATGCAATGGGACTGACTTGTGTAGAAGTCAGTCCCATTCAGTCCCGTCTCTCCCGTCACTCTTAAACATTCTCACATTTTCTGATGACTTTCCCCAATTTCAGACAATTTCGGTCAAAAATCTTGTGGCCACCAAAATGTGTAGCAGTTGAGCTGTTTTACCCTTATTTATTGTAATTGTATTGGGGACCCCTATACCTCCTGTGCCCCCCTCTGTAGTTACCCCCCTGGTGACGGCAAATCTGTCCCATTTTGCATTAGCGAAATTTTAAAAAGGTGTATTTTCACATATATTTATTTATTTATTTAGACTTCACTGCGCATATTGTTGAAGTGCCTTTGGCTAGTTTTGGGCCGGTTTTGTAGCAGACTTTGGCTGGTTTTGAAAATTAAACCTGACATTACCCTGCTGCTGGTGTCCTTACCTACTGGTTGTGCTCATTGAGTCTGGGTACAACAAGGCCCAGTAAAGCCATTGCCCTAAAGCAGTGATCCCCAACCAGTAGCTCATGAGTAACACGTTGCTCTCCAACCCCTTGGATGTTGCTCTCAGGTAGGGTTGCCACCTTTTCTGGAAAAAAATACCGGCCTTCCTATAAATTTAGCTTTTTTCCCTATTAATAACATTGGGATTATCCCTCGTTTTTACCGGCCAGGCCTGTAAAATACCGGCCAGGTGGCAATCCTCAAAGCAGGAGCTTCTTTTTGAATTCCTGGCTTGGAGGCAGGTTTAAATTGCATAAAAACTAAGTATAGAGCCAAGTAGAGCCTCTTGTAGGCAGGGCTACCAAACAGGTCTGGACTGGGAGTCAAAATAAGCCCTGGCATTTCAAGTACACAGAGGCCCAACCAGTCTCTTAGCAGCCCACTCCACAGTGACTGTCTATGGCATTTTACAGCAGCCCCTCTGGCATTTGTCAGAACCCACAGTTTGCCAGTCCGGGCCTGCTACCAAATAGCCAATCACAGCCCTTATTTGACACCTCAAGGGACTTTTTCATGCTGGTGTTGCTCCCCAACTTTTTTCATTTGAATGTGGCTCACGGGTAAAAAAAGGTTGGGGAGCCCTTCTCTAAAGGGACAGCACCTCTAGTGCCAGGGGAGCCTGTGAATGAGGTTATGTAGAGCCAGGTTATATCTGTTACAGACTGTAGGAGAGTGAGATAGAGAGTTCACATAGTAAGAGCAGTTGCAGGAGTCGCTTCCCAACGCTCCTACATTGGAGTGAATAGGGCGTCAGGCTTAAGGTGGCCATACACGGGCAGATACAGCTGCTGATATCGGTCCTTTGGACCAATTTGACAGCTTATCTCCCAGTGTATGGGGGCTTCCGACGTGTCTTCCCAATCGATATCTGGCCACAATATAGATCGAGAAGGTTTGACTTTTAACCGACCGGCGCGTCGGAGCCCCTTGGCGTATCGTAATTCGATCATTCTACCATACGGCCGAACGTTCGAATTACCCCCGATATAGCCATGCAGTTTATGGCATATCGGGGAAATATCCGTTTAGCTGGAGGAACATTAAACGGATAGTTTACCTTTTAGTTCAATTTTAATATACAGTGGTGTGAAAAACTATTTGCCCCCTTCCTGATTTCTTATTCATTGCATGTTTGTCACACAAAATGTTTCTGATCATCAAACACATTTAACTATTAGTCAAAGATAACACAAGTAAACACAAAATGCAGTTTTTAAATGAGGGTTTTTATTATTTAGGGAGAAAAGAAATCCAAACCTGTGTGAAAAAGTAATTGCCCCCTGAACCTAATAACTGGTTGGGCCACCCTTAGCAGCAATAACTGCAATCAAGCGTTTGCGATAACTTGCAACGAGTCTTTTACATCGCTCTGGAGGAATTTTGGCCCACTCATCTTTGCAGAATTGTTGTAGTTCAGCTTTATTTGAGGGTTTTCTAGCATGAACCGCCTTTTTAAGGTCATGCCACAACATCTCAATAGGATTCAGGTCAGGACTTTGACTAGGCCACTCCAAAGTCTTCATTTTGTTTTTCTTCAGCCATTCAGAGGTGGATTTGCTGGTGTGTTTTGGGTCATTGTCCTGCTGCAGCACCAAGATCGCTTCAGCTTGAGTTGACGAACAGATGGCCGGACATTCTCCTTCAGGATTTTTTGGTAGACAGTAGAATTCATGGTTCCATCTATCACAGCAAGTCTTCCAGGTCCTGAAGCAGCAAAACAAGCCCAGACCATCACACTACCACCACCATATTTTACTGTTGGTATGATGTTCTTTTTCTGAAATGCTGTGTTACTTTTACGCCAGATGTAACGGGACGCGCACCTTCCAAAAAGTTCAACTTTTGTCTCGTCGGTCCACAAGGTATTTTCCCAAAAGTCTTGGCAATCATTGAGATGTTGTTTAGCAAAATTGAGACGAGCCTTAATGTTCTTTTTGCTTAAAAGTGGTTTGCGCCTTGGAAATGTGCCATGCAGGCCGTTTTTGCCCAGTCTCTTTCTTATGGTGGAGTCGTGAACACTGACCTTAATTGAGGCAAGTGAGGCCTGCAGTTCTTTAGATGTTGTCCTGGGGTCTTTTGTGGCCTCTCGGATGAGTTGTCTCTGCGCTCTTGGGGTCATTTTGGTCGGCCGGCCACTCCTGGGAAGGTTCACCACTGTTCCATGTTTTTGCCATTTGTGGATAATGGCTCTCACTGTGGTTCGCTGGAGTCCCAAAGCTTTAGAAATGGCTTTATAACCTTTGAAATTGAACTCAGGTGTGATAAACCACAGTTAAGTTCTTTTTTAACAAGGGGGGCAATCACTTTTTCACACAGGCCCATGTAGATTTGGAGTTTTTTTTCTCCCTTAATAACGTAAACCTTCATTTAAAAACTGCATTTTGTGTTCAATTATGTTATCTTTGACTAATAGTTAACGGTTTTTGATGAGCAGAAACATTTAAGTGGGACAAACATGCAAAAGAATAAGAAATCAGGAAGGGGGCAAATAGTTTTTCACACCACTGTATCATATCATGGCAACTTCTCAAGTGGTCTTCATTATTTATTTCTTATAGGTTTTAAATAATTAGTTTTTTTCTTCTGACTCATTCCAAATGGGGGTCAGCGACCCCATGTAAATTTAAATGCAGTGTAAGGCTACACATGTATTGTTACGTTTCATTACTCGTGTACTATAAATCTATATATATCTCAGTCTGTACATTACTATAAAGTGAACCAGCCTGTGACAAACACCAAGTTTTGCAGATGAGACACTTTTTGGCTCAGGGGGGGAGGGGACATATATACAGAAGGCAGATTTAAGAGAATATCCCTGTGATTAACCCCCAGCCATAAAGCACAGACGTGGCGAAAGAAGCGACAGTCCCGGTCAAAGCTGTGGCCAGAGAAATGGAACTACAACTCCCTGCACATCAAACAGCCCCAGTTCCCACGTCATGTGATGCCCCGGGAACACGTGACCTCCCAGCTGCACTGATTACAGACCACGATCCCGCTATAAATCTACTTCTGAGCTTCGCACAGTTCTGAGCCGAGAGCCGCCTGCGCTTCTAATGTCCGTACAGCAGGTGGCGAGGTGAGGACAAACACCTGTAGCATCACTTCCGAACAACGTTAGTTTCCGCCCTTCTGCGACGTCACGCAGCGTTCGGAGCAGCTCTGTTGCCAGGGGAGACCGGGTGCGCTGTGAAGCTCTAGTGTTTCTCACACGGTAGCCACGCCTCTTTGTGATTTTGATTGGGGTTCGTATTGGCAGCGAGGGGCACCGATTGGCGTGCTTGGGGCTTGACATCATGCTCTATGTGTGACCCCGCCCCTACTCTCAGTGTGTCAGTGCGAGTGGCGCGTGAGGAGTAGCGGCTGCGGATCTGTGGGACCCGGGGCAGATTGTGTGAGGTATTTGTGTAACCTGGGCTCTACTATAGGCTTCTCTGTGGAGTCTTGGGCTCTATCGCTGCCAACCGGGGCTCTTCATTCCTGTGTGAGACCCGGGGCAAGTTACTGGGGTGTCTGGGACCTGGGGCAAGTTACTGGGGTGTCTGTGGCAACTGGGGCAAGTTACTGGGGTTTCTGTGGCAACTGGGGCAAGTTACTGGGGTGTCTGTGGGACCTGGGGCAAGTTACTGGGGTTTCTGTGGGACCTGGGGCAAGTTACTGGGGTTTCTGTGGCAACTGGGGCAAGTTACTGGGGTTTCTGTGGCAACTGGGGCAAGTTACTGGGGTTTCTGTGGCAACTGGGGCAAGTTACTGGGGTGTCTGTGGGACCTGGGGCAAGTTACTGGGGTTTCTGTGGCAACTGGGGCAAGTTACTGGGGTTTCTGGGGCAAGTTACTGGGGTGTCTGTGGGACCTGGGGCAAGTTACTGGGGTGTCTGTGGCAACTGGGGCAAGTTACTGGGGTGACGGGCAAGTTACTGGGGTTTCTGTGGGACCTTGGGCAAGTTACTGGGGTATCAGTAGGAATTAGGGCAGGTAACTGGGGTATAAGTGGGGCTACAGGGGGTATAGGCAGGAATTAGGGCAGGTAATTGGCTGTCCGTGAGATTTGGGGCAGCTAATTGTGGTATCAGTAGTAACTTGGGGCAGGTAATTGGGGTGTCATGGAACTTGGGGCAGGTAAGTGGGATATCAGTAGGAGTTAGGAAAGGTAATTGGCTGTCATTGAGTCTTGGGGCAGAAATTTGGGGTATCTGTAGGAACTGGGGCAGGTAAATGGGGTGTCAGTGGGACAGTTACAGTATGTACAGAATAATCTTCTCCAAAGTGTATTCTCATGTATTTGTATATGTATATAAGGGCTGCCATACTGCTTGAGCTGTCGGCTACTTTCCTTACACACAGTACTGGAGTGGGACAATCTCGTGGCTTCCCACAGGAATAAATGTGCAGGGTCTCTATGGCTGAGCACACACAGATCAGTTGCACCTGCATCTATTTGCTCGTGTGTGTGTCTGTGCGTGTGCAAAATCACAAGTGTGAGTGGCCTTTGAGTTCACCCACTGTTCAGCAATGAAATATGTGTGTGCGGCTATGAACTCTGGGAATTTGGCTGAATGCAGATTGTGTGTTGTACCTGTGAGAGTCGGGCTGTATGGCAGTTGCCACTTATTAGTATGACTAGTGACAGTTTATGGCTGCACATACAGTAGGTGTGAGAGATAGGTGAGAAGATGACACATGGCAGTAAAACGAAACCCACCAACAAGGTTTTGTTATAGAATTGACATGTTGTCCACAGAATGTGCCAGTAGCCTGACGGCAGCAGAGGTGGCACTTTCTGGCAACTGTCATTCGCCCTGGTGCCACTTGCTTGATTCTCAAGAGGGGGGGGGGCTTTGGTGCCTTTCTCGTTGTGGCCATGAGACAGCGGATCAGTGCAGCACTACTATCTGGTGTAACCAGTGGCATTGGGCGTCACTAGGACTCACCCACTGTATCTGTTGCTGGCGCCTTATTCACCTGTGTGGCCCCCCTCCAAAGACCCTCACTGTCTTTTGTTGACTTGAATGGAGGTGGCAGGGCTGTTTCACTAGGCTGTGTGTAGTAAGCACTGGACTGTGTGTAGTAAGCGCTGGGCTGTGTGTGGGAAGCACTGGGCTGTGTGTAGTAATCACTGGGCTGTGTGTAGTAAAAACTGGGTTGTGTCTAATAAGCACTGGGCTGTGTCTAGTAAGCACTGGGCTGTGTCTAGTAAGCACTGGGCTGTGTGTAGTAAGCGCTGGGCTGTGTGTGGGAAGCACTGGGCTGTGTGTAGTAATCACTGGGCTGTGTGTAGTAAAAACTGGGTTGTGTCTAGTAAGCACTGGGCTGTGTCTAGTAAGCACTGGGCTGTGTCTAGTAAGCACTGGGCTGTGTCTAGTAAGCACTGGGCTGTGTCTAGTAAGCACTGGGCTGTGTCTAGTAAGCACTGGGCTGTGTCTAATAAGCACTGGGCTGTGTCTAATAAGCACTGGGCTGTGTCTAATAAGCACTGGGCTGTGTCTAATAAGCACTGGGCTGTGTGTGGTAAGCACTGGGATGCCTGTAGTAAGCACTGGGCTGTGTCTAATAAGCACTGGGATGTGTCTAGTAAGCACTGGGCTGTGTCTAATAAGCACTGGGCTGTGTCTAATAAGCACTGGGCTGTGTCTAATAAGCACTGGGCTGTGTCTAATAAGCACTGGGCTGTGTCTAATAAGCACTGGGCTGTGTCTAATAAGCACTGGGCTGTGTCTAATAAGCACTGGGCTGTGTCTAATAAGCACTGGGCTGTGTGTGGTAAGCACTGGGATGCCTGTAGTAAGCACTGAGCTGTGTCTAATAAGCACTGGGATGTGTGTAGTAAGCACTGGGATGTGTGTAGTAAGCACTGGGCTGTGTCTAAGCACTGGGTTGTGTCTAATAAGCACTGGGCAGTGTGTGGTAAGCACTGGGCTGTGTTTAGTAAGCACTGGGTTGTGTCTAATAAGCACTGGGCTGCGTGTAGTAAGCACTGGGCTGCGTGTTGTAAGCACTGGCCGTGTCTAATAAGCACTGGGCTGTGTCTAATAAGCACTGGGCTGTGTCTAATAAGCACTGGGCTGTGTGTAGTAAGCACTGGGCTGTGTGTATTAAGCGCACTGGAGCTGGTACTGTGGGAAGTGTAATGGTACAGTGCTGAGTACTTGTGATATTGCTGGTGGGTACTTGCTGATGTTTCCTATAGGGTAGGGCAGAGGTACATTTGGCCGGGGGTATCCAGGGCTGGTGTGGGACTCACTATGAGCAGATCACTGGTAGAAGCACAGAGTAATGGGTCGTACTTTCTCTCCCAGTGCCACACCTTCCTTGGCTAAAGAGGATGAAGATGGAGAACATTCCGTGTGACAGTGACTTGTTCCTGACTCAGCGTGAGGCCCAGGGCAGCATAAGGAAGGTGAGCACTTGCCATGTATATATTGTATATATATTGTATATTGTGTATATTGTATGTATATTGTATATATTGTACATGCAGGAAGCCACACACTGTTTCTTGGCACAGAGCCTTGGGTGGCCGGCTTCACATAACTGACAGTTGGTTTCAGGCTGGAAACAGGCAGAATAGGAAGGAGAATCATTCAGAAAACATACAACTAAATAATGTGGCTCAAAGGAATAATCACTTAGAATAGACCCACCTGTGATGTGCTGTTAGTTGTACTTCTCCTTTAATCAGATTTAATCCCAAGGCTTGGTGCTGATTACTTTCATTATTTTACAATAAACCTGCCTGTCAGCACCATCTCCCAGAATGAACAACTCTGCACCTTCCACTTGAAGACGGAGGAGGCGCCAGGAAGGTGGAGGGGCAGCAGGGAGATGGAGGAAACCCCAGATAGATGGTGGGGGCCCCCAGTACATGCAGGTTGACCCAGCTAGTGAGAGAGGGGGCCCCAGGTAGATGGAGGGTGCCCCTGGTAGGTGGAGGGGGGCCCCAGATAGATGGAGGGTGCCCCAGGTAGAAGCAGGTTGACCCAGGTATATGGAAGGGGCCCCAGATATTTGGAGGGAACCCCAGATAGTATCAGACCGTGGAAGTGCAGAACCATAAAGTTCATGAAAAAAAAAAAGTAAGAATATTTACAAATTGTATTTAAATTCCATTATGTTCCTCCTTGTTCTATAGGCAGTAATATTCCTTATTGTTGTGCTCATCTAGTATCCATTTATATATGACTTCTAGCGGCTTTCTATGGTGCATTCATTTGCTGCAATAATATGGCAGCTCCTGCTGAGAAGTCATTGACGAACCCAAACTGTGTCTAGATGATCCACATGTTCCTAATTAAATTATATTGTATATAAAATGTATTTGTCAGACTATAGATCACTGTTACACTGAGGAAGGTGAGGGACTGTAGTGTGGGGGATGGAAGAGTTAAAGCACCACTGAAGATATAGTGATAGACAGGCTGGTACTGAGCTTTAATCACATTAATTACATAAGCGCCGGAAATAACAGGGTTAGGTAACGGGGGCAGGGAGGGAACATGGGATTGTATTGATCTGGGAACTGTTGGATATTTAAATAGAATATAGGGGAATCTGCGCTCAGCCCAACAATGGTTATGCAGTGAATGCCTCAATCCTCTTGTATGGATGTACCGTGCATCCAAAGGTATCAATCTTAGTAGAAAGTAAAAGGAGAGCACTCAAAATTGCAGATTTAACTGCTTTTGCTTATTTATTCTGTGAAACACAACATGTTTCGGGCCCAAGAAAGCCCTTTCTCAAGTGTAACACACACAGATACACAGTGATCATTTAAACACACCCATTCTGCCAATTAAATCCCCACATCCAATCTGATGTGGTATGCAAATTCTCAAAAAGTTCAGTGTTGTATCCACAGGTGATTCAAGTGCAATCCACAAATCTTCAGGTGATTATGTACTCTTTAAAGTTAGTGTCCAGTCATAAAAATTATACAAATATAAAAAAATACATTGTATACATTATTAAGTGCCAAATTGTCAAGTCAAATCGAGACAATGTAGAGAAACAGCCAAATACATTCTAGTATTAGATACATTGTATCAATGAGTACTTTAATTTCACCAACCTGTTAAAAACAAAATTAGATACAAAATGTAAAGGTAAAAGTGATAATACCATCTAAAACTACCCTTAGAAAAAGGCTAAAATACTTGAGACAATTAAAAAACTTTAGAACAATAAAATCTTACCCTGTTAAAGTGGTTATTTCTGCATTAACTTTTCTCACAACTTCAAGGTCTGTAAAGTAAAGGAGTCAAGGTATTAATTTTAATTTTACAAGTAAGGTTTCAGGCTCCAAGAATCATTGAGACCATCAGGGATAAGTGTACCTAGCTTCTTGATCCATTTGCCTTCTTTCTGTAAAAGTCTTTTCAGTCTATTGTCTCCTCTACTATCAATGGGAGCTTCATCTATAACGCACCAGCGCAGTTGCATAGGATTATGCTTACATTCAAAAAAGTGCCTTGAAACAGACGTATCTGTCGGTGTATTAGCCTTAAAGTTCCTGATATTGCCTTTGTGCTCCTGAATTCTCAGTTTAACTTCCCTGGATGTCTGACCTACGTATCCTAAGCCACATGGGCATTTAAGTAAATACACGACATGATTGGATTTACACGTAGCATATGTTTTTATATTAATTTCATAACCATTTTTTGGGTGGTTGATTTTACTGCCTTTTATTATAGCGGCACAACAGTTGCACCCCAAACAAGGATAGGTTCCTATCTTCTTCTTACCCTGAAAAAGAGTTTTCTTTTTGCATGTATCAGATGGGCATAACAAATCTTTAAGGGTACGGCCTCGCTTATAGCAAAAAAGGGGGGGTGTCTTAAACAATTGACCAAATTGTCTGTCTGTTTGTATCAGTGGCCAGAACCTTTTAAGAATCTTCTCCATTTTCTGACTATTAGAGTTAAAAGTTGAAACAAAGGTAAGTTTTTGGTCTCCAAAATCTTTTGGTTTGTGACATAATAAGTTTTTACGGGGAATGACATCAACTTCCTCTATAGCTTTATTTATCAACTCATTTTTATAGCCTCTTTCTATAAAGCGTTTGGTTAATGTTGCCTTAGCTTCATCATATTTTTCAGGGCGCGAGGTTATTCTTTTAGCTCTAATAAACTGTCCTTTCGGAATCGCTCGTTTTACTTTAGGATTATGAAAACTTTGTATATGCAACAGGTTATTCTTATCAACGCTTTTCCTGTACAAATCAGTATTGAGCACACCATTTATTGAGCTAATTTTTACATCAAGGAAGTTAATTTCCGTATTGGAACATTCGTATGTAAATTTAATTGTTGCATGGCTTATATTGGCTTCTTCAATCATTTCCACAAGCAGATCTTTCGGACCATTCCAAAACAAAAGAATGTCGTCCACAAATCTGAAGTATGAAAAAATGTATTTACAAAATGGCTCTTTTTTTAAAAAGAATTTGTTCTCTAAATAATGTACAAATAAATTTGCATACGAGGGGGCGACTGTTGCCCCCATCGATGTGCCTTGAGTTTGCCAATAGAAGCCATTCTCAAACGTAAAATAATTTTTAGTTAATACCATATTGAGACAGTCCAAAATAAAATATATTTTTTGATTTGGAAGATTGGTATCCAGTAGTATTTCTTCTATGCAATTCATTCCTTCAATATGCGGAATTGACGTGTATAAACTCTGGATATCAATCCCACATAGTATTGTCTCAGGTGGTAAAGTCCCAATATCTGCCACCTATAATACATACAATGAAGATTGGGAAATTGACTTTTTGAAATTCACAAGGAAACTTAAATTGAAAATGTGCTTCCATGAAAACACTAATACGGGGCCGATTAATAAACTGAAGAAGCCGAGTACGATGATTCCTGATATACAGAATGAAGCTGTTCAATCATTTGAACGTATTGTTATCTCAGAAATGAAAAAAGTGTGGGACTTAAATAAACTGCCTAAATCTAATCTTAAGTATAATGAACGTATTGCACTTAAATCCCTCCAGCAGAATAATGATGTTATTATCCGTAAAGCTGACAAGGGAGGTAGTATTGTAGTGCTTAATAAACAAGATTATAACAGTGAAGTTTATAAACAACTGAATATTCCTGGCCATTATGCCAAAATTGATTATGACCCTACGCTTAGTATTAAGAAACAGATAGACAGCATGGTAGAAGATGCATGGCTTAATACAATAATTGACGATATCGAGAAGGAATTTTTGATCACAAGATATCCTAGGGTCCCAGTACTGTACCTACTGCCTAAAGTGCATAAAACACTTATTAATCCACCTGGACGACCGATCGTCTCAGGCATAGGTTCAGTACTGGAGCCGCTGTCTATCTTTGTTGACTCCTTCTTACAGAAGGAAATGCGAAAAATAGATGTATGTTTAAAAGATACTACTGAACTTCTGACTAAACTTGCAGATATTGGGACTTTACCACCTGAGACAATACTATGTGGGATTGATATCCAGAGTTTATACACGTCAATTCCGCATATTGAAGGAATGAATTGCATAGAAGAAATACTACTGGATACCAATCTTCCAAATCAAAAATATATTTTATTTTGGACTGTCTCAATATGGTATTAACTAAAAATTATTTTACGTTTGAGAATGGCTTCTATTGGCAAACTCAAGGCACATCGATGGGGGCAACAGTCGCCCCCTCGTATGCAAATTTATTTGTACATTATTTAGAGAACAAATTCTTTTTAAAAAAAGAGCCATTTTGTAAATACATTTTTTCATACTTCAGATTTGTGGACGACATTCTTTTGTTTTGGAATGGTCCGAAAGATCTGCTTGTGGAAATGATTGAAGAAGCCAATATAAGCCATGCAACAATTAAATTTACATACGAATGTTCCAATACGGAAATTAACTTCCTTGATGTAAAAATTAGCTCAATAAATGGTGTGCTCAATACTGATTTGTACAGGAAAAGCGTTGATAAGAATAACCTGTTGCATATACAAAGTTTTCATAATCCTAAAGTAAAACGAGCGATTCCGAAAGGACAGTTTATTAGAGCTAAAAGAATAACCTCGCGCCCTGAAAAATATGATGAAGCTAAGGCAACATTAACCAAACGCTTTATAGAAAGAGGCTATAAAATGAGTTGATAAATAAAGCTATAGAGGAAGTTGATGTCATTCCCCGTAAAAACTTATTATGTCACAAACCAAAAGATTTTGGAGACCAAAAACTTACCTTTGTTTCAACTTTTAACTCTAATAGTCAGAAAATGGAGAAGATTCTTAAAAGGTTCTGGCCACTGATACAAACAGACAGACAATTTGGTCAATTGTTTAAGACACCCCCCCTTTTTTGCTATAAGCGAGGCCGTACCCTTAAAGATTTGTTATGCCCATCTGATACATGCAAAAAGAAAACTCTTTTTCAGGGTAAGAAGAAGATAGGAACCTATCCTTGTTTGGGGTGCAACTGTTGTGCCGCTATAATAAAAGGCAGTAAAATCAACCACCCAAAAAATGGTTATGAAATTAATATAAAAACATATGCTACGTGTAAATCCAATCATGTCGTGTATTTACTTAAATGCCCATGTGGCTTAGGATACGTAGGTCAGACATCCAGGGAAGTTAAACTGAGAATTCAGGAGCACAAAGGCAATATCAGGAACTTTAAGGCTAATACACCGACAGATACGTCTGTTTCAAGGCACTTTTTTGAATGTAAGCATAATCCTATGCAACTGCGCTGGTGCGTTATAGATGAAGCTCCCATTGATAGTAGAGGAGACAATAGACTGAAAAGACTTTTACAGAAAGAAGGCAAATGGATCAAGAAGCTAGGTACACTTATCCCTGATGGTCTCAATGATTCTTGGAGCCTGAAACCTTACTTGTAAAATTAAAATTAATACCTTGACTCCTTTACTTTACAGACCTTGAAGTTGTGAGAAAAGTTAATGCAGAAATAACCACTTTAACAGGGTAAGATTTTATTGTTCTAAAGTTTTTTAATTGTCTCAAGTATTTTAGCCTTTTTCTAAGGGTAGTTTTAGATGGTATTATCACTTTTACCTTTACATTTTGTATCTAATTTTGTTTTTAACAGGTTGGTGAAATTAAAGTACTCATTGATACAATGTATCTAATACTAGAATGTATTTGGCTGTTTCTCTACATTGTCTCGATTTGACTTGACAATTTGGCACTTAATAATGTATACAATGTATTTTTTTATATTTGTATAATTTTTATGACTGGACACTAACTTTAAAGAGTACATAATCACCTGAAGATTTGTGGATTGCACTTGAATCACCTGTGGATACAACACTGAACTTTTTGAGAATTTGCATACCACATCAGATTGGATGTGGGGATTTAATTGGCAGAATGGGTGTGTTTAAATGATCACTGTGTATCTGTGTGTGTTACACTTGAGAAAGGGCTTTCTTGGGCCCGAAACATGTTGTGTTTCACAGAATAAATAAGCAAAAGCAGTTAAATCTGCAATTTTGAGTGCTCTCCTTTTACTTTCTACTAAAACTGTTGGATATTTACCTGCTCGATCATAAACAGCAAATATCACATATCAGGAACAGCTACAATAATACTTTTCATTGCTTCCTCCTGGCAATATCTGAAATCATCAGTGTCCCGGCCAGTGTTCCCTATAGAACATTTACATACAACTCAGCCTGCCTTTATATGGTCACAGAACAACTCCTCAGTGACTTCTAATATCCTTATCATTTACAGTAGGGGGTACAGTATCCCTTATAATACATTAGTGATATTCAGAGTTCCCTGTATAACTCAGCCTGCAGCCTTGTGCCTTTATATGGTCACAGAACAACCCCTCAGTGACTTCTAATATCCTTATCATTTACAGTAGGGGGTACATTATCCCTTATAATACATGAGTGATACTCAGAGTTCCCTGTATAACTCAGCCTGCAGCCTTGTGCCTTTATATGGCCACAGAACAACCCCTTAGTGACTTCTAATATCCTTATCATTTACAGTAGGGGGTACATTATCCCTTATAATACATGAGTGATAGTCATGTATGTTCACCATTGGTTTCAGCTGAGTAATGTAGATCTGGCAAGTGAAAGGGTTAATAGAGAGAATTATTTCTCCAGTCCCTATGTTTTTCCATATTCAGTGCTGAGATCTTCCCTTGGGCTCTTTCCTGTTTATCTCTATGTATTTTCCACTCTCCCCTCTGCACGGGGCACTGCTCAGTCATCCTGTTTTCCATGTGCTTATCCGGTGTATTTGGGCAGTGCCAGGGGTTCTGATCCTTTCCTATATTGGACAGTGTGTTTATTCTGCTGCACACATGGGCTCTTAAAGGCACACTATGGTTCCACTAGCAGCCATGTTTTACCATGTGACATGCAAAATAATTTTTTTTATCTAATATAGTTAGTTAGGCAAAAATGTAATGTATAAAGGCTGGAGTGACTGGATGTGTAACATAATAGCCAGAACACTACTTCCTGCTTTTCAGCTCTCTTGCTTTCCACTGATTGGTTACCGGGCAGTAACAATCAGAGACTTCAGGGGGAGCCACATGAGACATAACTGTTGCTTTTGAATCTGAGCTGAATGCTGAGGATCAATTACAAACTCACTGAACAGCTATGTCCCATGTGGCCCCCCTTATAGTCACTGACTAACTCAGAGTTAGAGAGCTGAAAAGCAGGAAGTAGTGTTCTGGCTATTATGTTACACATCCACTCACTCCAGCCTTTATACATTACATTTTTGCCTAACTAACTATATTGGATAAATTTTTTATTTAGCACATACTATCTATTTACCCAGTTTTTATTTTTATACTGAACTGTTCCTTTAAGCAAAGCAGATTGTGTTCATGTTTGTCTTTGCTGCCATTTTGAAATGGTGGTCCACCTGTTGCCTCCAGCTGGGGGCTTGTCATTCAGTGACAGACAGAACAGGGTGTTTGAGCTGGGGGCAATGTTGGGTAATACACCCTGTGTGACCCCCAATCAGTCATTCAAGAGCAACATGTTACTCACCAACCCCCAGTGGTCTCAAAGCAGATGATTATTTTTGAATTCCAGGCAAATTTTGGTTGTATAAAAACCAGATTTACTGCCAAACAGAGACTTCTGTAGCTGCCAGTCACTTAGGGGCTACTAATAGCCAATCACAGCCCTTCTTTGGCCAAGGACTCTTTTCATACTTGTGTTGCTCCTCAACTCCTTTTACATTTGAATGTGGCTCACCGGTTCATAAAGTTTGGGGAGCCCTAAGCTATTCAAAATCAGCAGGAAGCCCCTACATTGTGCAGTCCCTGGGACAGTCGGACATTGTACTATATGGCATTATAGCCAATAAGCCTCCCAATAAAAAGACAATTATTGCTCTTGGATTTGCTGCAAGATGGGGGAATTAGGCCAGGGCCACACTCGTGCTCTGCTGGGACCCCCCTACAGCTGTAACTAAAGGAGCAAAGACGACTAACACTGTAGGTTGTGTGGAACTGCCGGGCAGAGCAAACTCAAAAAATGACTGGCCAGGCTGCCTAGGATAAGGCTGAAGTGCATTTGTCTATATCAACTCATGCCCACCTTAAAGGAGAACTAAAGCGTAACTAAAGAAGTAGGTAAAAATGTTGTTCATGATGTTTTGTGCTTCTGTTCCAGCCCAAGGCAACCACAGCCCTTTAGCAGTAAAGATCTGTGTCTCCAAAGATGCCCCAGTAGCTCCCCATCTTCTTTTCTGCTGATTCACTGATTCACGTGCTCTGTGCTGCTGTCACTTACTGAGCTTAGGGAGCCACTCACAATATACAGTACACATAGAATAGAAATGTCACAATATAAGGCTGATTAGTAATTAATACACATAATTACTACATGGCAGCACAGAAACCAGTGCAATTAGCATCAGAATTGAATAATCAGCAAACCTGTAGCATCAGCTTATATTACAGCCAGGGAAGCTCATTTTCTGCTGGATAATTAGTGACGAGCCCTAAGCTTAGCTTCTCAACAGCCAATCAGAGCCCACTGAGCATGTGAGTGTCACAGACACTTTCCAAGATGGTGACCCCCTGTGACAAGTTTGAAGTCCTGGA
The DNA here is from genome assembly GCF_017654675.1 of Xenopus laevis. NCBI lineage: Eukaryota > Metazoa > Chordata > Amphibia > Anura > Pipidae > Xenopus > Xenopus laevis. The sequence continues at coordinate 160,919,847 of NC_054381.1, forward strand.
TCATTGCTGCTATCGACAAGCTCAAACTTTAGCCTCGTGCAATAAGTTCACTATATCAAATATGCCATTTTTAGCCACATTCAATTTTAGGGTTTAGTTCTCCTTTAATGCTATGCATTTATAGCGAGATAGTGTGTTATTGCCGGGGGGGGGGGGCTTGGCTTTAAAGGGATAGGGTAGTACTAAATGCCCCATATTTTTCTCTACAAAAAGAAGGGTGCCATGGGGAGAAGTTGTCATGGTAACACAACACTTGCAAACCCCAAGGGGTATATTTATCAAAAAAAATTAAGTTAGCGATCACCACAGTCCTCCAGAGTGAAATTCTGCCACTCTCCATTCATTTCTAGGGGATTTTAAAAGGCATATTAATCAAAGGCTGAACTTTCACTTTCACCTATTGATAAATAATCTCACTTTAGAGGACTGTGGCGATCTAGAACTTCACTTTTTGATAAATATGCCCCCAAATCTTGCAAATCCAGTAATTAGATGTATTTTCAGATTTAATTGCATTTCCAAAAATATAAAAAGTGGAATTAATGATGAATCCTGATGAAGCTTTGAGCGAAACACGTAGCAGGTACTGCAGTTATTGAGCCCATAAATTCCTAACCTAAAATGAATGATGTAAATAAAAATACATTTGGTGAATAACACGCGCTGAAACGCATCGCCAACTTCCGGAAAATCGAGTTTTAGTGGCAGCAACATTGGTACATAGGACTCCGCAGGGTGGAAGGCGAAAAACAGAGACAAGGTTGAGTGGGGAGAACAACGAGTGGTGAGAATTGTTGGTGGGAGTGAGGAATTGGGAGGCCAGGGGACGCCCTGTGTTTATCTGTCAGCAATTGTATCACCCCAAAGATCAGTATTGACGTACCCCCCCTTCTTTCCAACACACACACTGTTATCTGGATACACACACAATATAGACTTTTTGCATCAACACAGCACTCCACCATTGGAATTTTTTTGTGCCGCAAATGAGATAACCGGCAGTTAGTAACTGACATTTAGGTGCAGATTTATCAAAGGTCGAGGTGAATTTTCAATGAAAAAAATTAGAATTTCATATTAATTATTTGTGTACTTCGACTAGGGAATAGTCTAAATTCGATTCGAATTTTAAAAAAATACTGTCTCTTTAAAAATTCGACTTTGACTGAATTCACCATCTAAAACCTGCCGAATTGCTGTTTTAGCCTATGGGGGACCTCCTAGAACCGATTTGTAGTCAATTGGGGGCACATTTACTTAGCTCGAGTGAAGGATTAGAATAAAAAATACTTTGAATTTCGAAGTATTTTTTTGGCTGCTTCGACCATCGAATTGGCTACTTCGACCTACGACTTCGAATCAAACGATTCTAACTAAAAAACGTTCCACTATTCGCCCATTCGATAGTCTAAGTACTGTCTCTTTACAAAAAAAACTTCGACCCCCTACTTCACCACCTAAAACCTACCGAGCACCAATGTTAGCCTATGGGAAAGGTCCCCATAGGCTTTCCTAGCTTTTTTTGATCGAAGGAAAATCGTTCGATTCGAAGGATTTAATCGTTTGATTGAACGATTTTTCCTTCGATCGATGGAAATGCGGTAAATCCTTCGACTTCGAAGTCGAAGGATTTTGCTTCGACGGTCGAATATCGACGGTTAATTAACCCTCGATATTCGACCAATAGTAAATGTGCCCCTTGGTGTACTTTGAAAAAACAAAAGTTTTTTGGGCGGAAACTTTGAATCAAATTCACTCGAAAGCGCTATTCCTTCGATTCTAATTCTTAGACTTAATTTCGGTCTGTCTTTTTGAATTCAAATTTTGAAGTTTTTTCAATTCCAAATTCGACCCTTTTACGTATGACCCTAAGGGGCAGATTTATCAAGGGTCGAGTTGAAAATTAAAATTTCGAATTCCGATTTTTTAGTTTTTGTATGACCAAAACTGTCAAATTCAACTTCAGGATTTTAATCGAGTTTTTTTCAAAACTGTAATTAGTTTTTCGAGTTTTTATCATACTCTGGCCTTTCAAAGGAGAAGGAAAGGCACTTGGGGGTGCCACAGAGTGATCCACTTTTGGCTTCTTTTCTCTTCAAATTCCCCGGGGCAAATGCATGCGCAGTTGAATAAAATAGCCGACATTTTAGTTAAAAATGCACAGCCGAGCGAAGAAAGAAGAAGACAGAAGAGGATCACTCCGTGGTGCTCACTGGTATAACCCCAGGCCGGTGCAGTCGTTTTCTGCTGATAGGAGCACTTGGGGGTGCCTAACATTTGACACCCCCAAGTGCAACCCTAAGTCCCAAAAAAAGTTTTTTTCAGAGTGATAGGCTGCAAAAGTTTTTGGGTAACCAGGTACCAGGTTTAACCTATGGCACATAAGCTATACATTGAGCTCATGTGTAGGGCAATATAACAACTTTATTGTCTTTATTAAAGGAGAAGGAAACCACCTGGGCGCAGAAATCCCTCCCCCCTCCCCTGTGTTGCCCCCCCCTCCGTCCTCCACCCTGGCCTACCGGTCCCCCCGGGAAAATGCCCCTAACTTGTTACTCACCCCTCTGCGCAGGTCCTGTCCACGGATCTCACAGGCGCCATCTTCTCCCAAGCGGTCTTCTTCCTGCTTTGATCGGCATCTTCTGGCGCATGCGCAGTAGGAGCATTTACTGGTACGGATCTACTGAGCATGCGCCGAATGTCACGCAGTGAAATCGGAAAACTTTTGGCGCATGCGCAGTAGATCCCTACCAGGGGAGGGTTTTTGCGCCCAGAGAATTTCCTTCTCCTTTAAGGTTCCCTGGACTTGTGTAATGTATTTGCTGCAACATATACGTCCATTGTACTTTAACTTCCCGCCATATGCAAATTAGCCAACGCTAGCGCAACTTCGCCAGAGTTCGGGCCCCTGAAAGCAACTTCAGATATTTGTGAATTAGCGTTGTCCTGGCCTAATCTGCGCCTGCCGAAGTGTTGCAATGTCAGTGAAGCCGTTGCTGGCGAAATTTTCGGAGGTTAGTGAGTTTGCCCCCAAGCCTTTCCTTCTCCTTTAAGAACTTGAATTCGACTAATCGCCACCTAAAACCTGCCGAATTGCTGTTTTAGTCAATGGGAGACGTCCTGGGACGGTGAAAAAACTCAAATTGAGTTTTTAAAACTCAAATTGAATTTGATTCGAGTTTTCGGGACGATCCTATTCACCCGAGTTTAAGAAATTCGATTTTTTTTTTCATAAAATGAATTCGACCTTTGATAAATGTGCCTCTATGTGTTTTTTGAAACGCTTTAATCAATTTTCTCCCTGATATGAGATGAGTTTGAAACATAACATAAATAGATTTGATTGGGCTTTTAATCTTATGTTTATTAGAATAAGTTTTATGGAATTATATTAATTTTAACAGAACTATGGTCAGAATGATGAGTTGTAATTGTTTTACATTAGTAGACTGGCCAGTCACTGATATTATCTGTATAATTTGATATTATTTGATATTTATTTTGAGAATTTAATTCCACTTTTTGAATTTTTGCTATTTTCTATTTTTCTATATTGAAAAAAACACTTTTTGTATTGTTGCTATTTTTTCTATATTGAAAAATGTTTTTTTGAATTTTTGCTATTTTCTATTTTTCTATATTGAAAAAACACTTTTTGTATTGTTGCTATTTTTTCTATTTTTCTATATTGAAAAATGTTTTTTTGAATTTTTGCTATTTTCTATTTTTCTATATTGAAAAAAAACACTTTTTGTATTGTTGCTATTTTTTCTATTTTTCTATATTGAAAAATGTTTTTTTGAATTTTTGCTATTTTCTATTTTTCTATATTGAAAAAACACTTTTTGTATTGTTGCTATTTTTTCTATTTTTCTATATTGAAAAATGTTTTTTTGAATTTTTGCTATTTTCTATTTTTCTATATTGAAAAAACACTTTTTGTATTGTTGCTATTTTTTCTATTTTTCTATATTGAAAAATGTTTTTTTGAATTTTTGCTATTTTCTATATTGAAAAAAACACTTTTTGTATTGTTGCTATTTTTTCTATTTTTCTATATTGAAAAATGTTTTTTTGAATTTTTGCTATTTTCTATTTTTGCTAGTTATATAGTCCTTGATTGGAATATTTTTTGTTGGTTTTGAGGCATCAAAAGGTGGAATTGAAATCTCTATAAACATTGGATCTAACACTGAGAGGGGGTTTTCCCATAACTGCAGACACTGCATGTTGATGCCTGGGGTGGGGGGGGACGTACAATCTGGGGCTGTTGTTGTTGTTCTAAAGAGAGAGAATTCGTCTGTATTGGGGCCCTGCTAGGCCTGGGCGTGCGTCCTGCTCACTGTGATCCGTCAGAGATTTCGTTTCGACGCAAATTATTCTTTTCATCTTCTCCGACCCCCCCGTCCAGCTCTCACAAACAATCCCTTTGGCTTATAAAGGATTTCACAGGCGGGGTCTCTTCCCCCTTTCATTATGCCCGTCTCCCAGGCCAACACTTTGTGTTTAAGGGCCAGTCATTGCCCCGCCTACAATGACTAATGCAAGAAAATAATGGGGGGCACTTGCAGGGTTTTAGTTTAGTAATCATGTGAAATATGTGGGTTATTGGATAAGGAAGAGGAATATTCTCAGATGATAATATATATCCAATTCATTGGGGTACCAGCAGCTCTTCAGCATGTCTGTGTATAGTGATGATTAGAGAACAAATAGTTATTGTGGTTCAAGTAGTAGTAAAGGGGTTGTTCCCCTTTAAATGAACTGTTAGTATGATGTAGAGAGTGAGTGATATTCTGAGACAATTTGCAATTGGTTTTTATTATTTGTGGTGTTAGTTTTTAAATAGTGTTAGTTAATTAAGTTTACTTTTTAATTCGCAACTTTCCAGTTTGCAGTTTCAGCCGTCTGGTTCCTATGGTCCACATTCCCCTAGCAACCATGCATTGATTTGAATAAGAGACTGGAATATGAATAGGAGAGGTCTGAATAGAAAGAGGAGGAATCAAAAGTAGCCTTACAGAGCATTTGTTTTTTTAGATCCCATTGGAAAGATGGAAAGAGTCGGAGGAAGAAGACAAATAAATCAAAAGCTATCAAAAAGAAAAAAATGAAGACCAATTGAAAAGTTGCTTAGAATTGGCCGTTCTATAATATTCCCGAAGTCGTCCGAAGTTTCCTTGTGAGGCAGCTTCGGGCATCTTCAGAAATCGAAGCGCCGCGAGTGCATTGCCGCAGGCGATTCATCATTTTAGCAGGCGGAAGGCAGATCGGGGAGATTGTTGCCCCGAAGAAGAGGCGATTTGTCGCGAGGCGACTAAATCTCTCCGAATCTGACCATGTGCTAAAGCCGTAAGGGGCAGATTTATTAACAGTCAAAGTGAAAATTCGAATTTCAAGCTAATTTTTATGTACTTCGACTCGAATTTAAAAATTTCGAAAATTCGAATTACGAAATTTATCGTGTACTGTCTCTTTAAAGCTTCGACCATTCACCATCTAAAACCTGCCAAATTGCTGTTTTAGCCTATGGGGGACCTCCTAGTACCTATTTGGAGTCAATTGGTGGATTTTGAAATGTGCTTTTATTTTGATTCATATGATTCGAATTTGATCGAAACCTATTTGGCCAAAACTTAGCATTTCGGTTGGTCTTTTTGAATTTCGAAGTTTTTAAAATTCGACCCTTCATAAATCTGCCTCTCAAAAGTTAACTTAAAGGTGAACCACCCCTTTAAGCTGCTTGTATGTTTTTGGAGTGACCTGGTTAAGTAATTAACATTTTCCTACTGCTTAATTAGAACCGTCAGCTCAGCAGCTCTGTATTGGGGCTCCTTCTCTCGTTCTCTCGTTCACTGAATGGGTTTGTCGCCAGTAAGATGCCGCTCTACATACTGTGTCTCCTCCAGATTTAAAGGGGTGGTACACCTTTAAGTTAAGTTTTCATATAGGATAATTCTAAGCAACTTTCCAATTGGTCTTCATTATTTATTTATTTTTTTCACACCCCTCTGTCTTCCTTTTTTTTTTAATTATCTTTATTTAAATTTTCCAATACAAACGTAATCAAGAGGGGAGGGAAGGGATACAGAAGGAAGAAGGGATAGGGAGGGGAAGGAGGGGGTGGATGTCACATTGGTTATCCTTTCAATTATACAAGAAATACTAATCAAATAATCAAAGGGTCTGTCATGTTAATTCTTAAATTGCCCTTTGGGTTTATCTCTTCTCCAAATAGTCTATCCAGGGGTGCCAGATATTCCAATAAATACTACTACTATTCTGTATGATATGAGATAATTCTTCTAACCTCCTAATTTCTTCTACTTTCATTAACCATTCAGAGAATGTTGGGGGGTTGGTAGATTTCCATTTTAAGGGTATCAGTGCCTTAGCTGAGTGAAGTAGATGAATGATAAGAGGGTCAGTTACTACCTTTTCTGAATCAGGCAAAATGTTCAACAGGATTAATGCATAATTATTTGATCTAAAATTGCTTTTGGTGACAACATTTACGGTATTACGTTAATAATATCTTCCCAGTATGTAGTTAAAATTGGACAGGTCAGCCAAATGTGGTCATGTGTTCCCTTATGTTCATTACAACGCCAGCACTTTTTGGTAAATTTCGGAGATATTTTATTTAGTTTGGCAGGAGTTAGATGCCATCTGGTAACCAATTTGTACGAAGCCTCCCTAGTCCTCGAGGCTCTTGACGATTTATGGATTGATTTAATACCTTCTATGATACATTGTTTGCTTGGGTGTACCCAAGGAGTTGATTGTATCCCCATTTATCTCTCGGATGACAACATTATTTATTTTTAATAGCTTTTGGATTATTTGCCTTCTTCTTCTGATTCTTTCCAGCTTTAAAATGGGGGTCACTGACCCCATCTAAAAACAAATGCTCAGTAAGGCTACAAATGTATTGTTATTGTTACTTTTTATTCCTCATCTTTCTATTCAGGCCTCTCCTATTCATATTCCAGTCTCTTATTCAAATCAATGCATGGTTGCTAGGGGAATTTGGACCCTAGCAACCAGATGGCTGAAATTGCAAACTGGAGAGCTGCTGAATAAAAATCTAAATAACTTAAAAACCATAAAAAATGAAAACCAGTAGCAAATTGTCTCTGAATATCCCTCTCTACATCCTACTTACAGTTACTTTAAAGGTGAACAACCCATTTAATAAGGATAAAACGTGTGTGTGTGAGATAGGGGCATTAGATTGTAAGCTCCACTGGTGCCAAATATTTCAGTGCTATATAAATAAAGCATTATTATGCCAGTAATTCAACTGAACAAGTTAACTGTCCATTCAAGGGAAGTTCTGTTGCTAGTTCTACTCCGGTTCTGTTTCCATTGCAGGGATGTGACCCGTTTGCCCAGACACAGAGAAGTAAACTACAGCACCGCCGGGCCCGAATCAACCAACAGATCAACAAGGAGATGAGAATGAGAGCCGGGGCCGAGAACCTCTTTAGGTACATTAACCCTTGCAGGGACCTACACTGATACATTACTGTGCAGAGCATGGAGGGTTGTGGCCGGGGTTTGTACAGATATATATCATCCGGGTACAACTGAGATATGTGGGTTACATGGCACTCACCTCAGTCCTACACATACAATAACAATGTGATAAATGGCCGGTTGCCAGACACGGATCCCACTGGCCTCACTCTATATGTTATACGGCTCTGAATGACCACAGTAAGAGTTAAAGGGATTCTGTCATGATTTTTTATTTCTAAATGACACTGTTTACACGGCAAATAATTCACTCTATCATATAAAATATAATTCCTAACTAAAAGAGTTTTTTTTAGTTGTAATATTGGTGTGTAGGTGCATCTCAGGTTTTGCCTGGTCATGTGATTTCAGAAAGAGCCAGCACTTTAGGATGGAACTGCTTTCTGGCAGGCTGTTGTTTCTCCTACTCAATGGAACTGAATGTGTCTCAGTGGGACCTGGATTTTACTATTGAGTGTTGTTCTTAGATCTACCAGGCAGCTGTTATCTTGTGTTAGGGAGCTGTTATCTGGTTACCTTCCCATTGTTCTGTTGTTAGGCTGCTGGGGGGAAAGGGAGGGGGTGATATCCCTCCAACTTGCAGTACAGCAGTAAAGAGAGACTGAAGTTTATCAGAGCACAAGTCGCATGACTGGGGGCAGCTGGGAAACTGACAATATGTCTAGCCCCATGTCAGATTTCAAAATTAAATATAAAAAAATCAGTTTGCTCTTTTGAGAAACGGATTTCAGTGCAGAATTCTGCTGGATGTGTTTTTGTTTTTTTAAAACATTTTTCCTATGACAATATCCCTTTAATGTTACAACAAAATTCCCCTTTTACTTTCCATGCAAATGAAAACGAAGCTTGTGTTGTAGCAGCTGGAAGCCTGGGCACACAGTATAACAATGCAGGAGGGCCATGGGCCGCTGGTTCCTGTAGCAGTTAAGTCCAGTTGGCTGAGCCTGAATGCAGCGCAATGAGGAATCCCTGGCCCTGGACAGAAGGTCTCTTTAATATTCTGCACTTGAGGAGCATGGGAAGGAATCCAGGAGGCATTAGCATTAATTACAGACTGCGGGGGCACAACTAGTCGCCCCAATGCAAAGAAAACACAAGTGGAAGCCGGTGTTGTTTGTAATAATTAGCGGGTGTCACTGTTGTGTTAACGCTGCAGTTTTATGCTCCTTTTATTAACACTCCCACAGGGGCCGGGAAATATCCCTCTCTTACACCAACAGCACCGGAATGTCTTTCACTCCCCACGTGTCCTCCTATCCACGGGCACACGGCCAGCGCATGGGCATTGCCTCACTGGCTTCTCCATACGTTCACTTACATTGAGGATCGACACCCCGATACATAATTTAAAGATAGGCAGGGCGTAAGAACAATCGTTGCTGTTAAAATCGCCCGAAAAGACACAAAGTACTGTGCAAAGAGCCGTTTAATTCCAGGACCAAAAAGGTGCAAAGTCCGTAAAGTCCAGTAACATAATCCTATACAAAGTGCATTCAGTTAATCCTATGGGCAACATTAAAGTGATTCTTTTATGATTTTTATGACATCGTTTTTATTTCTAAATGACACTGTTTACACACTGCAAATAATTCACTGTACAATATAAAATGTCATTCCTGAAGCAGCAAGTGTATTTAGTTGTAATATTGGTGTGTAGGTGCATCTCAGCTCATTTTGCCTGGTCATGTGATTTCAGAAAGAGCCAGCACTTTAGGATGGAACTGCTTTCTGGCAGGCTGTTGTTTCTCCTACTCAATGTAACTGAATGTGTCTCAGTGGGACCTGGATTTTACTATTGAGTGTTGTTCTTAGATCTACCAGGCAGCTGTTATCTTGTGTTAGGGAGCTGCTGTCTGGTTACCTTCCCATTGTTCTGTTGTTAGGCTGCTGGAGGGGGGTGATATCACTCCAACTTGCAGTACAGCAGTAAAGAGTGACTGAAGTTTATCAGAGCACAAGTCACATGACTGGGGGCAGCTGGGAAACACGTCTAGCCCCCATGTCAGATTTCAACATTAAATATAAAAAAAGTCTGTTTGCTCTTTTGAGAAATGGATTTCAGTGCAGAATTCTGCTGGAGCAGCACTATTAACTGATGTGTTTTGTTTTTTTTTCCAAAAAACATGTTTCCGTATCCCTTTAAAGACAATGTATCAGAATATAAAGGCTTGAAGCACTAACTTGCCCTGTTCTATAAAAGAAACAATGTTACAGAAATGAAGATGATTTTTACCTTACCCTTGAAACAACGATTCGATTCTCACATGTGCAATATAAAGGAAAAGGCAACATATTAACCATTTTATAGATAACGGGAAATATTGAATGCTTCATCGAGTCACCGTGGAAATTTTCTTTGTAAAACCCAAATTCAATGATATTCTCTCTGTCGTAAGCATTTCTTATTATCCTGTCGCTTATTTGGAGGGTGCAGATCCCCCTTAATGGACCGACTTTTGCTGAGAGGCCAGCGTGTGCTGGTGGGTTACTGGCCACTTACAGCAGCCCCTCTGGCATTTGCCAGAACCCATAGGTCCGGGCCTGTCTCCATGGATACAATAGACTTGCACCACATCAGATGCTTGTGCTGTTATTGATGCCACTGACCGTGCTCTGCATCTGGCACAACAAGAGTTTGTAGCTAAGCCCCAGGAGAATGTCTCAAGCACAGAACATCAGAGCAGAGAAGCAGTATGGCAGCTTCCACTCCTATAACGAATGCAGCCATTCACATACACACGCAATAACCTAGGCCCATGAGTCTTCTCAGATAATCAGTTGGTGCCCTGGAAAGGTGAGCCAGGTGTGTGCCCTGATACAGAGCCCTGCGCTTTACCTTTCCCCCTACAATACAGAAACCAAGTCTAATCCCCCCCCCCCGGGTGTCTGTTATTTCATATCTGCCCATAAAACATTCAGTGGCAGAGGAGCGAGTGTCAGCTCCCGTTGTGCTTCAGCTTGTGTTTTGGGCACAGATAAGACGGTGACAATGGGCCCAGGGACTCATCACTGCCCAATTCCCGGCTGCAGCCTTTCATGAGCGTAAGCCTTTGTGCGACACAATACAGTGGTGTTGAGTAAAGAGCTCGGGGGAGAGAGGCCTTTGTGCTCCTCAATGACTTTCCTAATACAAAAGATCCCCCCGGCCTCCAGTTCTCATGTCACTCCCTCGCCTGAAAAACAACCTCTTGCCTTTTCATTATCCTTCTCATTTGCAACTGCCAGTTCTACTAGCAATGCACCCTGGGTAATACAAGCAGAAGGTATTTACTTGTCTCGTGTCATACACACAGCACTGCATTAATACCCAAAATAAGGACATAAAGGAGTGATTTGCATGTTTCCATCCCATGACGCCTTATGTGAGACTTAAACTGTCATTTTTGTGACTTCTTGTGACTCTTTTCAGCTTTCAAATTTGGGTCACTGACCCCATCTAAAAAACAAATGCTCTGTAAGGCTACAAATGTATTGTTATTGTTACTTTTTATTCCTTGTCTTTCTATTTAGGCCTCTCCTATTCATATTCCAGTCTCTTATTCAAATCAGTGTATGGTTGCTAGGGGAATTTGGACCCTTGCAAAACGCTGAAATAATAAAGCTAAATAACTAGAAAACAGAAATAATAAAAAATGAAAAACAATTGCAAATCGTCATAGAATATATCCCTCTCTACATCATACTAACAGTTAATTTAAAGGTGAACAACCCTTTTAAATAATGTTTAAAGGATTTTTTTAAGAGGCTTAAAGGATACTGTCATGAGGAAAAAAAATTTTTTTTCCAAAATGAATGAGTTAATAGTGCTGCTCCAGCAGAATTCTGCACTGAAATCCATTTCTCAAAAGAGCAAACAGACATTTTTTATATATTTAATGTTGAAAATCTGACATGGGGCTAGACATGTTTCCCAGCTGCCCCCAGTCATGTGACTTGTGCTCTGATAAACTTCAGTCACTCTTTACTGCTGTACTGCAAGTTGGAGTGATATCACCACCCTCCCTTTCCCCCCCAGCAGCCTAACAACAGAACAATGGGAAGGTAACCAGATAGCAGCTCCCTAACACAAGATAACAGCTGCCTGGTAGATCTAAGAACAGCACTTAATAGTAAAATCCAGGTCCCACTGAGACACATTCAGTTACATTGAGTAGGAGAAACAACAGGCTGCCAGAAAGCAGTTCCATCCTAAAGTGCTGACTCTTTCTGAAATCGCATGACCAGGCAAAATGAGCTGAGATGCACCTACACACCAATATTACAACTAAATACACTTGCTGGTTCAGGAATGACATTTTATATTGTACAGTGAATTATTTGCAGTGTAAACAGTGTCATTTAGAAATAAAAACAACACCGTAAAAATTATGACAGAATCACTTTAAGGTATGGAGATCCAAATTACTGAAAGATCTCTTATCCAGAAAACCTCAGGTCCCGAGCATCCTGTACTCCTTATTATCATCAGCACTTGGTTGGTTACAATACTCTGTCTGTCCCACTCACATCATTTATAGACATTTCTTACTTGAATCCCCCAGTCCCCACGTGATCTGAGCAACTCTCTGAGCTCCTAATCTTTCATTTCTTTTACCCTAATGAGCCCATCTGTCTCACTTCTAGGCTTAGAAGATTTGTCTATCTGTCTAATATATATATATATATAGATATAGATATATAGATATATAGATATATATAATGTTATGTAGAAAGTGTCGATACCATAATGTGAATGTAGAATAATGTTATGATTTGCCTATAAGCAATGAGTGTATTTCTATTACAGAGCGACCACTAACCATAAAGTGAGGGAGACGGTGGCCCTAGAGCTCAGTTATGTCAACTCCAACCTGCAGCTGCTGAAGGAGGAACTGGAGGAGCTGAACAGCTCAGTGGAAATCTACCAGAATGAGAGGTAAGTGGGCTCTGGTGGTGTTTGGAACAAAATTCCTAATGAAACGCATTCAGGACCAACAACTGATTATTTTCTTATTTCCTCTGTGATGGGGACCATAGATTGTAAGCTCACTGGGGCAGGGACTGATGGGAATGTGATAGGGACCATAGATTGTAAGATCACTGGGGCAGGGACTGATGGGAATGTGATAGGGATATTAGATTGTAAGCTCACTGGAGCACAGACTGACATTCCTATATAAATGGCCTTAAAAAGGTGTTAATAAAATACAGTCCCTTTCCTGGGAAGGAATGCAGGTGATATTGGGTGTATTTAGCTCCAGTGTCAGACAATATTCTGCTGCATTACTATCGGTATAGTTGGGTGGGGGTGAGGCTGGTGCTGTCCGACCCACTGAATGTGCAGCAAAATACCAGGATGTTGGATTGTTTTTGCTCAGATATTTGGGTGAGACGGTGAGTGTGTATGTGAGAAGGCAACTAGTAATATACAGTCAGACACAATTATACATGTATCACTGCACACTGACTTACTCATGAGTCACTGGTAATGTGAGTAATGGGAACTACTCCTCCTCATAACTCACCCTCTTCTATTTGTTACTCACTGCCTTCCCTCTCATTGCTTTGTTCTACCCCCCTCTCATTAGTGTATGAGGGGCTGACCTCAATGAATCACAACTGTCAGTATTGTCCTCTCCTCCATATCATTCCCTTAAATATAAATCTTGTGCTTGGGGGAGATTCCAGGATTAAATACAACTGGGCCTGGTGTAATAACTGTACAATAAAGTCATTCTGGGGTTTCTCTCTGTGTTTATAGTGATGCAGTCAGTGTCCCCATGATCCCGCTGGGACTGAAAGAAACGAAAGATCTGGATGTGACGGAGGCTTTAAAGGTAAGTGACACTCCACTTGTGGCTACTATCAGCCCCTGTATGGCCAACTCTGTCAGCTCCACAGGGACAATCTGTGTGTCAAGGGCTTGTGTGTACTTGCATAGTCCAAGGGTTATTTATCAAATATCCAGTTGTGTTTTCCCCAAAAAATCAGGGTAGTTTTCAGTCCAAAACATGAATTTTGGGGTTAAAACAAAAAAAAAAATCAACATTTATTATACAGGTTTGGGACCTGTTATCCAGAATGCACAGGACCTGGGGTTTTCTGGATAATGGATCTTTCCATAATTTGGATCTTCATTCCTTAAGTCTACTAGAAAATCATTAATTATATCTTAGTTGGGATCAAGTACAATCTACTGTTTTATTATTACACAGAAAAAGGAAACCATTTTTAAAAATCTGGATTATTTGATTATAATGGAGTCTATGGGAGACGGCCTTTGCGTAATTCAGAGCTTTCTGGATAATGGGTTTCTGGATAACAGATCCCATACCTGTACCCCTCAGTTGGAAATAGCTGGAATCCAAAAATACACCAGCGAAAACCTGTCGAGGTCATGTAGGAGTCAATGGCAGAGGTCCCTTGAACGTTTTGTAGATGGTAATAGCCTTCATGAATGTTCCGGTTTTTTTTGTGTATTTCGCTCAAAAACTTGATCAATTCTATTTTTTTTTTTCAGAATAAAACTGAATTCCAGTCTTTGGGTTGTTCAATTTCAATTCACTTATTTGAGTTTTTTACATTCAAGTTATTTCTTCAATTACAAAAGATTCGTGTTTGTGAGTTGATTCGAGGTTTAAAAACCTCACATACCTCTAAAATAAACCTTTGATAAATAACCCTGTGTGTGTCTTGCAGACGTGGAAGTATAATTATAATTACACAGGGACCTTAAATTATAAATTGACTGTGGCAAGGACTGATGGGAATGTGATGGGGACCTTAGATTGTAAGCTCACTGGGGCAGGGACTGATGGAAATGTGATGGGGAACTTAGATCGTAAGCTCAATGGGCAGGGACTGAAGGGAATGTGATAGGGACCTTAGATTCTAAGCTCATTGGGGCAGGGACTGAAGGGAATGTGATAGGGACCTTATATTGTAAGCTCATTGGGGCAGGGACTGATGGGAATGTGATAGGGACCTTAGATTGTAAGCTCACTGGGGCAGGGACTGATGGGGATGTGATAGAGACCGTAGATTGTAAGCTCACTGGGACAGGGAATGTGATAGGGACCTTAAATTGTAAGCACACTGGGACAGGGACTGATGGGAATGTGATAGGGACCTTAAATTGTAAGCTCACTGGGGCAGGGACTGATGGGAATGTGATAGGGACAATAGATTGTAAGCTCACTGGGGCAGGGACTGATGGGAATCTGATAGGAAACTTAGATTGTAAGCTTACTGGGGCAGGGACTGATGGGAATGTGATGGGGACCTTAGATTGTAAGCTCACTGGGGCAGGGCCTGATGGGAATGTGATAGGGACAATAGAGTGTAAGCTCACAGGGAGAAAACTCCAGTAACAAACCCTGTCAGTAGAATGAGTTGTGCTGAACAGATTGTGGCACATGATGGCATGACAACCAGTCAGATGTAACTACCTGGGCACTCCAGGAAGCCAATTACCCCAAGAGCTGATTCTTAGTCACGCCCCCAGAATGGACACAGCCAATCAAATGACAGGAGTGGCTATATATATATTTATATCTATTTATATATATATATATATATATATATCTATATATCTATATCTATCTATCTATCTATATCTATCTATCTATCTATATATGAGTGTGAGTAAGCCAGCAATGTTCTGCAGCAGCTCTCTGCACATTGGAGCCCTCTCCCTGTGTGTCACACAGAACTACTACTCATTGTCATTAATATTTCACTTTCACTGATACAGTTTCCCTGTCACTGAGCAGGGATTTGTGTGTGAGTCGCACTTTACAATTAAGTGTAAATTGGCTAATTTGTATGCACCGCTTCATGTTTCCCCGTGTGTGTCGAGTGCTTTCTCACAACCTCCAGGATGATGTTTTCCGTTCACTTCTCTTTCTTGCTCTCCCTATTAGGACTTCATCGCTAATCACTACGGGGAAGATGGAAGCCTTTATGACAAAGAGATCCGAGAATTAATGGATCTGCGGCAGGTCGGTGACTTTGGCCCATTGTTTTTAATTACATGTAACTTAATTACATGTAATCCTCAGCCTATGGCTTTCATTGGATTCTGGGTGTTGTAGTTCAACTGCCACGGCTGTAGATCACTGCCATGAGGATAATCACTGAATCCGTACATTGAGTATAATTTATAATTGTAGCAGCACAGAATGTAGAAAGACTGCCGTGTACTCCTTATTGGATCATAAAGTGACAACACAGCATAATTTAACCCACGAGCTGATAGGACTGTCCCTCTGCAGGCTGCCTTAAAGGGATAGTGTCTTGGGAAAACATGTTTTTTTTCAAAACACACCAGCTAATACTACTGCTTAAAGGAAAACTATACACCCCAAACAATGTAGGTCTCTATAAAAAATATATTGCATACACCAGCTCATATGTAAAACCCTGCTTCATGTTAAACCATTTTCATAATAATATACTTTTTTAGTAGTATGTGCCATTGGGTAATCATAAATAGAAAATTGTCATTTTAAAAAATAAGGGCCGCCCCCTGGGATCGAACAATTTATGGTGCACACAAACAAACCATACATGTTAGGTCACATGAGCCAATTAACAGACAGAGTTCTGTCTTTTGCTTCCACACTTCTTCCTGTTAGAGTTAGAGCTGCAGTATTTCTGGTCAGGTGATCTCTTCCTGTTACAGTTAGAGCTGCAGTATTTCTGGTCAGGTGATCTCTTCCTGTTACAGTTAGAGCTGCAGTATTTCTGGTCAGGTGATCTCTTCCTGTTACAGTTAGAGCTGCAGTATTTCTGGTCAGGTGATCTCTTCCTGTTACAGTTAGAGCTGCAGTATTTCTGGTCAGGTGATCTCTGAGGCAGCACACAGACCATCACTAAATGGTGGTTCAAGGCAAGAGATGTAAAAGGACAATATTCATTTAAATATATATTCCAGTTTGGTAAGATTCTTTAATATGTCACTTAATATGATCTAAACTGTCTGTTGCTTAAGTGTTCATTTCGAGGTTATAGTTTTCCTTTAAGCAGAATTCTGCACGGAAATCCTTTTTTTAAAAGAGCAAACATTTAATTTACATTTAATTTTGAAATTTGGCATGGGGCTAGACATATTGTTAGTTTCCCAGGAGCCCTCAGGTCATGTGACTTGTGCTCTGATAAGGTAACCGGATAGCATCTCCCTGACACCTCTGCTGAAGGATTTCATTGCATTGCTAGCAGAAAACCCCTGCTTTTTTCCTGCTTGGGTGCAATTCTTATGTCTAACACTAGGAGCTATGGAGCCCAACCCAAGTTGTCGGTACAATTCAATGGGAGGTGAAGAAACAATTGCTGTCTCAAAGTAGTTCCATCCTGAAGTGTTAGCTCCTTCTGAAAGCTCAGTATCAGGCACAATGCACTGAGATGGCTCCTACACACCAATATTACAGCTAAAATATACACTTGTTGGTTCATTATTGGTTAATAAAGAACTGTAAAAAAAATAAGGGTTCAGTCTTGCTTATTGCTCAGTAGGATACGTTGGCATCGTTGTTTGTTCCCTTTATGCCATGTTTATCTGCATATTTGGGCTTTTTCTTATGAATATTTCTACCTGAACATGATGTGAAACGGTGACCTCTAGTGGCCGAATGGTGATAGACTGTTTCCTTGAACCATAACGTATAAACTAAACGTCTCTCAGCCAAACAAGCTCCATTGTTTCACACAACAAGCAAAGTGTCTTTCCACAACTATAATTGGTCCGAATACTGTTGTGCTGAACTGTTTCTCTCCTTCCCCAGGCCATGAGAACCCCCAGCCGCAGTGATGCCGGGATTGAGCTCCTCGTGGAATATTATAACCAGCTTTATTTCCTCGACAACAGATTCTTCCCTCCTAACAAGCCCCTGGGGGTCTTTTTCCACTGGTAAGAGCAATTCTCCCTCTCCATTTCTAGCAACATATCTCTGGCTCTTCCTGGGAGTTACAAGTGCAGTCCCTGTCCAGAGGAGCTGGCAATCTATTCTTGGCCGTATAGCTGATATGAGTTACAGCTGGAGGGTTGCATTGCAGATTGGAGCTGCACAAAGGACGGCATTTAGTGTTTTGCAGTTGGCCTGAATAAAAATGGGAATAATTCATGTTTGTTTGCAGGTACGATTCTCTCACTGGCGTCCCCTCCTGTCAGCGGGCTTTGGCATTTGAGAAGGGGAGCGTGTTATTTAACATGGGGGCTCTGTACACTCAGATCGGGGCTCGGCAGGATCGATTGTCTGTACAAGGGATTGATACGGCCATCGACGCTTTCCAAAAGGCCGCAGGTAAGCCGACCCCCCCTTCTCACTTTGAGGCACATTTAACAAAGGTTGAATTTCGAGTTCATGTGAGTTTTTATAATTCGACCAATCGAAGTTTATTAAAAAAAAGTCCAATTTCAAAAACTCAGGTGAGTAGGATCAACCCAAAAACCCGTTACCGTTAGGGATGCACCGAATGCAGGATTAGGTTAGGAATTCGGCCAGGATTCTGCCTTTGTCAGCAGGATTCGGATTTGGCCGAGTCCTTCTGCCCGGCCGATCCGAATCGGCCAAATAAAAAATTTTTGGTCACAAAATAAGGAATTAAAACATGTTTTCCCCTTCCAATCCCTAATTTGCATAAGAAAATTAGGATTTGATATTCAGCCGAATTTTTCGCAAAGGATTCTGGGGTTTGGCCTAGTCCAAAATAGTGGATTCAGTGCATCCCTAGTAACCTTACCCCCATACAGCAACGATCCTGTGCCAGGTTTTCACAGAGATCCTATAATAGTTATGTCCATGACTTGCCTCTCCTTCCTATACGTATATATTATATGCCATGACCAGTGTCTCATTCTAACGATTACCATCTCCCGTAGGCTGCTTCAACTACCTGAAAGAGAACTTCTCTAACGCCCCAAGCCTGGACATGAGCGCGTCGTCTCTCAACATGCTGGTGCGCCTCATGGTGGCTCAGGTGCAGGAATGCGTCTTTGAAAAGTTTCTGTTGCAAAACCCCCAAAATGATCTCTTCACTCAACTGCAGGCAGCACAAGAGGCTGCAAAGGTGCGTTGGGGGGAGAGTGTGGAAGCACATAGTTCTGTCTTTGTGGGTTGATAGAGGGGAGTTTTCTCCGGAGGGTCAAATATTGGAATCCCACAGTGTTAAGGTGGCAATTACTGAGCTTAGGGACCCACTCACAATATACAGTACACATAGAATAGAAATGTCACAATATAAGGCTGATTAGTAATTAATACACATAATTACTACATGGCAGCACAGAAACCAGTGCAATTCGCATCAGAATTGAATAATCAGCAAACCTGTAGCATCAGCTTATATTACAGCCAGGGAAGCTCATTTTCTGCTGGATAATTAGTGACGAGCCCTAAGCTTAGCTTCTCAACAGCCAATCAGAGCCCACTGAGCATGTGAGTGTCACAGACACTTTCCAAGATGGTGACCCCCTGTGACAAGTTTGAAGTCCTGGATCATTGCTGCTATTGACAAGCTGAAACTTTAGCCTCGTGCAATAAGTTCACTATATAAAATATGGTATTTTAAGCCATATTCATTTTTAGGGTTTTGTTCTCCTTTAAAAGGCTGGAGTTCCAGGTTCTTCCTTAGAGTGATGAGGCACTTGGAGCGCTTTGTTTTCCAAAGTCGCCCGAAGTTTCTTCGTAAAGCAACTTTCTACAACTTCGGAAAACGAAGCGATCCAAGTGCCATCCCGCCAGTGATTTTTACTCTAGCCGGAGGGAAGGCAGTTTGGGGAGATTAGTCGCCCTGAAGAAGAGGAGATTTGTTGCCGGGCGACTAATCTCCCCAAATCTGCTTGTGTGTCTCTGCCCTGAAGCTTTATTATCCCCATGAGATAATCATGCTTAGTAAACACCTACAGAATCCAAACCCTGAGCTCACTGAGCATGTGCAGTGCCACTGACACCAGTCAGAGGTCAGTCTACAATAAAATGGCAACTTTGGAGGCTTGGCTGCTGTGTGTCTGTACTGATACACTAACCCACATGCAGTCATGTCTAGCCTTATCTGTTGCGGGGCCTATGTTTTTTTTTTAAAACTAAGATTACTAAGTAGCAAGTAATAATCTTTCATTCTGTCTTCAAGAAACCGTATAGTCTTTCTGTGTGCGTGAGAAGCCATGTGTAACTGCTTACCTGTTCCCAGTAATGTCTCTTTATTTCCCATTTCATTTCCACAGGTTGAGGAAGTCTATACACTAGTCTACAGGACAATGACGCAGCCGCCAGTTAAAGACTATATCCCCTTCTCCTGGAGCACCATGGTCCATGTTAAAGCCGAGCATTTCAAAGCTCTGTCCCATTACCATGCAGCGTGTTCCCTGTGTGATTATTCCAGTAAGTGTCAGTACTCTGTGTGTCTCCAGTATCCTTATCATTTACAGTAGGGGGTACATTATCCCTTATAATACATGAGTGATACTCAGATTTCCCTGTATAACTCAGCCTGCAGCCTTGTGCCTTTATATGGTCACAGAACAACCCCTCAGTGACTTCTAATATCCTTATCATTTACAGTAGGGGGTACATTATCCCTTATAATACATGAGTGATACTCAGAGTTCCCTGTATAACTCAGCCTGCAGCCTTGTGCCTTTATATGGTCACAGAACAACCCCTCAGTGACTTCTAATATCCTTATCATTTACAGTAGGGGGTACATTATCCCTTATAATACATGAGTGATACTCAGAGTTCCCTGTATAACTCAGCCTGCAGCCTTGTGCCTTTATATGGTCACAGAACAACCCCTCAGTGACTTCTAATCTCCTTATCATTTACAGTAGGGGGTACATTATCCCTTATAATACATGAGTGATACTCAGAGTTCCCTGTATAACTCAGCCTGCAGCCTTGTGCCTTTATATGGTCACAGAACAACCCCTCAGTGACTTCTAATCTCCTTATCATTTACAGTAGGGGGTACATTATCCCTTATAATACATGAGTGATACTCAGAGTTCCCTGTATAACTCAGCCTGCAGCCTTGTGCCTTTATATGGTCACAGAACAACCCCTCAGTGACTTCTAATATCCTTATCATTTACAGTAGGGGGTACATTATCCCTTATAATACATGAGTGATACTCAGAGTTCCCTGTATAACTCAGCCTGCAGCCTTGTGCCTTTATATGGTCACAGAACAACCCCTCAGTGACTTCTAATATCCTTATCATTTACAGTAGGGGGTACATTATCCCTTATAATACATGAGTGATACTCAGAGTTCCCTGTATAACTCAGCCTGCAGCCTTGTGTCTTTATATGGTCACAGAACAACCCCTCAGTGACTTCTAATATCCTTATCATTTACAGTAGGGGGTACATTATCCCTTATAATCATGAGTGATACTCAGAGTTCCCTGTATAACTCAGCCTGCAGCCTTGTGCCTTTATATGGTCACAGAACAACTCCTCAGTGACTGCTAATATCCTTATCATTTACAGTAGGGGTACATTAATAAAGACCCGTCAGTGACAGGGCAGCCATGTATCTCTGGTTCTATTGGATTAAGTCTCATGCACCCAACCATCTACATCACATAGTAATCCCCAGGAATGGGCAAATCCAAGCTTATGTTCTCTCTGCACATACTTTCCCTGTGTGTCGTGTGCTCCTTATGTAACAACACCATGGAAATCTCTTAAGTAGGTCGTTAGCAGATTTCCCTGTTACTCGCTTTATTGGCACAATACAGTGCTACGCAATATGTTGGCGCTATATAAATACATGTTAATAATAATACAGTGTAGTGCAATGGAGCTTACAGCGACCAGTAGAAATCTGATGGGATATGATTTTTCTCGCTAGTGTCTGGTAGTATTTTATACTAGCGGGGTGTTATAATTCAGCAACAGCCGATGAGCCAGGAGGTCTTAGTATGGATAGGATTTGATCTATTTGCTCTTAGAAGGACTTGAAATCAATCAGCATGGCAGCTCCTGATCTGTGCAAATAGAACATTCAGCCACCTGGCTAAACACATCTACCCGTGTGCACAAACCAATCAGACAGGGGTGAATTGTTCCCTTAAAGGCAAGAAAATAAAATCCCTTTTTTAGATTCTTCAATGAAAAAGAAACCTATCTCCAATATACTTTAAGTAAAAAATATGTACTGTTTTTATAAGAAACCTGACTTTATGCAGTGAAATTCTCCCTTCATTTACTGCTGTGGATAGGAATTGTCAGACGGTCCCTAACTGCTCTGCAGGGAAACAATCATAATTATGAACAGCAGGGGGAGCCCCCGCCTTACTTCCCAGCCATGCAGAACTCAAGCAGCTTTGTTTGTTTCCCTGTAGAGCAGTCGGTGACTGTGTAAGAGATTTGTATTGGGTTTTATTTTTGGCTTTACACCCCCTTTACTGTTTCCTACTCCAGCTGCAGGGACAAAGATCATGGAGCCAGATTTAAACAGATAAACTGGGATTCTATTTGGAGGATTATTTTGCTGCAGCCACTGGTTCTGCAGAGTTGGAGAAAGTTTGTATTAAACAATACAAAAACTATAAAATCCACATTAGATTACATGACAACACAGGACCCAGTGCAGTCTGTATATTCTGATTATTAATCAGTCTTGCTGTATCGGCTTCTGGCAGATATTATTTGACTTGTGCTGTTTTGGTCATTTATGACGATCCCTAAGCAGCTCAGACACACTGAGCATGTGCACAGTCTTGGTCTTGCAAAGTTACAAGATGGTGACCCCCTCGGGTAATCTTCATGTATTGACTGCATTTTCGACGCATGCACAGTTGGAGTAAATTTCTGGTCTCGAACCACTGCGCATGCGCTGAAAGTAACGAAAATTTCCGAAAATATATCCGCAAATTTTGGGACTTTCGGCACATGCGCAGTGGTTCGGGACTGGAAATTTACTCCAACTGCGCATGCACCGAAACTTCCGAAAAAGACGTGAACTCAGAGGCCAGAATCTGCACGAAGGGGTGAGTTAAAAATTAGGGGCATTTGCCCCTGGGGGGGGCAGATAGGCTGGGGGGGAGGGTCTACCCAGGGTAGGGGGAAGGGTTTTTTTTTTATTTATTTATTACGGGTTGAATTCTCTTTTAACTTCTCAATGTTGCTTGTGGGTTCAAAAGGTTGGGGGATCCCTGCTGTAAACTGTTCTAAGTTGATACAATTAGTTGTTACATTTAGTTGTTACATTTAGTTGTTACAATTAGTTGTTAAGTTTAGTTGATATGTTTAGTTGTTACGTTTAGTTGATACGTTTAGTTGTTACGTTTAGTTGTTACAATTAGTTGATACGTTTAGTTGATACAATTAGTTGATACAATTAGTTGATACAATTGATACGTTTAGTTGATCCATGTGTTTGTCCCTGCTGAGCAGAATCCCTGAGGGTCATTAAAGTGGACCTGTCACCCAGACACAAAAATCTGTATAATAAAAGCCCTTTTCAAATTAAACATGAAATCCAGTTTCTATTTTAATTCAATCATTCATAGCTGTTGTAAGCTCATTTACACATCTCAGCTGTCAATCAAATACTGTCTGCCCCTCCTCTATGCCTTAGGCAATTACTTTCACTTTCCATTCAGCACTTCCTACATGTCACTGCTCTCCCCACATTCCCCCGTTCTCTTCACCATTTAATTGTGTAGCCAGGACATGGGGATGGACATCAGGTCCCACATTCTGGTGCACAAACAAGATTCTGAGATGATACAAGACTTGTCTTAATAACAGTGTCCCACAAAATGGCTCCTGCCTGCTTGTTATAATTATGAATTCCCAGACTGGAGGAAACAAGATTCAAATAATTAATATAGTGTAATTAAAGTTCATTATCCTTGATATATATATTCCCCATAGATCCTACTGAGAAATGGATCAACTAAATGTAAAATTGTAACAGTTCAGAGTCTGCACCTGAATTACTGATCTGTCAGACTCAAACACCGGAGACACCGACATAAAGGGAAAGATCACATGTGGCGTTTTTACGTTGTGTTTTAAAAACATACAGCCGAGCGTGAATACGCACAAAATGAAGCCCTATTGAAAATAATGGAATACGCACTATAGCAATTCCCACAGGCGCTTGTGAGCCACCATCCGCCACAAGACGCCAGTATTTCCGTTTTTTTTATTACAAACGCCAATACATCTTGGAAACATCTTAGAACTCTGAGAGCCGCAGGTTTGGAAATGCACTTTGATGAAATACGCTGCGTATTTTCAACATGGCGGCCAAACTCTCGCGAGATGGATTTTGCATATACGTATTTACGGCGTCGTATGCTGGTGACGTAATTATGTTTCGTGTTGACAAGCAGTACGGCGACATTCTGTATGTAAATGGTTTTCCACTTGGCTTTTTTTCACTAAAACTTTACTAAAATTGTGGAGAAATATACGTTGGGAAAAGAAAACTACAGAATGAAAAACGCATATTATCATGCGCGTGCGGTTTCATCTGCGTATTTACACTCGTTTTTAAAAACGCAACATGAAAACACTGCGTGTGACCTTGACCTTAACTTTAAACTTAGATTTTGGAGAAACGGTAAAAAATGAAAAGTGATTGAAAATATTGTTTATGTGATACAGTTGTAACACATTTGTCTCTTCGCTGCAGCTGCCGGTGAGACTGAAGTAAAGACACAAGAGAAAGCGTTCGCTCAGTTCCATGTTACTGCCCCAGAGGGACCCTCACTCGCCTTTATACTGCAGGACCCCGAAGAACGGAGAAAACTCGGTAAGATTTCCACTACTGTCCCTTAAAGCTCCAAGTCTCTCTCATCTCAACATCATTTACTATAGCCTCATCTGTCCTTAATATTGTATAATGTACCCCCTACTGTAAATGATAAGGATATTAGAAGTCACTGAGGGGTTGTTCTGTGACCATATAAAGACACAAGGCTGCAGGCTGAGTTATACAGGGAACTCTGAGTATCACTCATGTATTATAAGGGATAATGTACCCCCTACTGTAAATGATAAGGATATTAGAAGTCACTGAGGGGTTGTTCTGTGACCATATAAAGGCACAAGGCTGCAGGCTGAGTTATACAGGGAACTCTGAGTATCACTCATGTATTATAAGGGATAATGTACCCCCTACTGTAAATGATAAGGATATTAGAAGTCACTGAGGGGTTGTTCTGTGACCATATAAAGGCACAAGGCTGCAGGCTGAGTTATACAGGGAACTCTGAGTATCACTCATGTATTATAAGGGATAATGTACCCCCTACTGTAAATGATAAGGATATTAGAAGTCACTGAGGGGTTGTTCTGTGACCATATAAAGACACAAGGCTGCAGGCTGAGTTATACAGGGAACTCTGAGTATCACTCATGTATTATAAGGGATAATGTACCCCCTACTGTAAATGATAAGGATATTAGAAGTCACTGAGGGGTTGTTCTGTGACCATATAAAGGCACAAGGCTGCAGGCTGAGTTATACAGGGAACTCTGAGTATCACTCATGTATTATAAGGGATAATGTACCCCCTACTGTAAATGATAAGGATATTAGAAGTCACTGAGGGGTTGTTCTGTGACCATATAAAGGCACAAGGCTGCAGGCTGAGTTATACAGGGAACTCTGAGTATCACTCATGTATTATAAGGGATAATGTACCCCCTACTGTAAATGATAAGGATATTAGAAGTCACTGAGGGGTTGTTCTGTGACCATATAAAGGCACAAGGCTGCAGGCTGAGTTATACAGGGAACTCTGAGTATCACTCATGTATTATAAGGGATAATGTACCCCCTACTGTAAATGATAAGGATATTAGAAGTCACTGAGGGGTTGTTCTGTGACCATATAAAGACACAAGGCTGCAGGCTGAGTTATACAGGGAACTCTGAGTATCACTCATGTATTATAAGGGATAATGTACCCCCTACTGTAAATGATAAGGATATTAGAAGTCACTGAGGGGTTGTTCTGTGACCATATAAAGGCACAAGGCTGCAGGCTGAGTTATACAGGGAACTCTGAGTATCACTCATGTATTATAAGGGATAATGTACCCCCTACTGTAAATGATAAGGATATTCGAAGTCACTGAGGGGTTGTTCTGTGACCATATAAAGGCACAAGGCTGCAGGCTGAGTTATACAGGGAACTCTGAGTATCACTCATGTATTATAAGGGATAATGTACCCCCTACTGTAAATGATAAGGATATTAGAAGTCACTGAGGGGTTGTTCTGTGACCATATAAAGGCACAAGGCTGCAGGCTGAGTTATACAGGGAACTCTGAGTATCACTCATGTATTATAAGGGATAATGTACCCCCTACTGTAAATGATAAGGATATTAGAAGTCACTGAGGGGTTGTTCTGTGACCATATAAAGGCACAAGGCTGCAGGCTGAGTTATACAGGGAACTCTGAGTATCACTCGTGTATTATAAGGGATAATGTACCCCCTACTGTAAATGATAAGGATATTAGAAGTCACTGAGGGGTTGTTCTGTGACCATATAAAGGCACAAGGCTGCAGGCTGAGTTATACAGGGAACTCTGAGTATCACTCATGTATTATAAGGGATAATGTACCCCCTACTGTAAATGATAAGGATATTAGAAGTCACTGAGGGGTTGTTCTGTGACCATATAAAGGCACAAGGCTGCAGGCTGAGTTATACAGGGAACTCTGAGTATCACTCATGTATTATAAGGGATAATGTACCCCCTACTGTAAATGATAAGGATATTAGAAGTCACTGAGGGGTTGTTCTGTGACCATATAAAGGCACAAGGCTGCAGGCTGAGTTATACAGGGAACTCTGAGTATCACTCATGTATTATAAGGGATAATGTACCCCCTACTGTAAATGATAAGGATATTAGAAGTCACTGAGGGGTTGTTCTGTGACCATATAAAGACACAAGGCTGCAGGCTGAGTTATACAGGGAACTCTGAGTATCACTCATGTATTATAAGGGATAATGTACCCCCTACTGTAAATGATAAGGATATTAGAAGTCACTGAGGGGTTGTTCTGTGACCATATAAAGGCACAAGGCTGCAGGCTGAGTTATACAGGGAACTCTGAGTATCACTCATGTATTATAAGGGATAATGTACCCCCTACTGTAAATGATAAGGATATTCGAAGTCACTGAGGGGTTGTTCTGTGACCATATAAAGGCACAAGGCTGCAGGCTGAGTTATACAGGGAACTCTGAGTATCACTCATGTATTATAAGGGATAATGTACCCCCTACTGTAAATGATAAGGATATTAGAAGTCACTGAGGGGTTGTTCTGTGACCATATAAAGGCACAAGGCTGCAGGCTGAGTTATACAGGGAACTCTGAGTATCACTCATGTATTATAAGGGATAATGTACCCCCTACTGTAAATGATAAGGATATTAGAAGTCACTGAGGGGTTGTTCTGTGACCATATAAAGGCACAAGGCTGCAGGCTGAGTTATACAGGGAACTCTGAGTATCACTCGTGTATTATAAGGGATAATGTACCCCCTACTGTAAATGATAAGGATATTAGAAGTCACTGAGGGGTTGTTCTGTGACCATATAAAGGCACAAGGCTGCAGGCTGAGTTATACAGGGAACTCTGAGTATCACTCATGTATTATAAGGGATAATGTACCCCCTACTGTAAATGATAAGGATATTAGAAGTCACTGAGGGGTTGTTCTGTGACCATATAAAGGCACAAGGCTGGAGGCAGTTATTAAGGTATATAGATTTATTTATTCTAATGTATATGACACGTGGCCTGTACTGTATATTCAGAAGCAGAACTGACTCTATTTCTCTATATAATATAATATAATAAATGTGTGTGCGCAGGAAAGGCCCATTTGAAAAGAGCAATTATGAAGCACGAGGAGGCGATGAGGATTCACGGCCTGTGCAAGATTTTGAGGAAGATGGACATCCTACAGGAAGTGCTCACACTCACCCACAGGAAATCGCTGAGTAAATACTCGGACATTGATCATGAAGAAGATTTCTTTGAGACTGGAGAAGCCCCTGATATTCAGCGTAAGTGTCTGCTCCACATGTTTGATCGAAATAAGTCTGATAACAGCTGAGCTTTCGTAATTACCTACTGCTGGTCCCGCCTTTAACTTTTTGTCCACACAACCTGATTGGCTCCATGAAGCAGCCAATGAGACCATGTCGACCTCACCTGTACTCTTTTAGTAAACCCCAGTTTTCACCCACAAGAACAGTCATTGTTGCTGGTATTGTAGTTAAATGCAATGACCAGACTAATTCTTAGCAACTCTTTGGTCTTCATTTTTTATACTTTTTGAATTATTTGCCTTCTTCTTCTGACTCTTTCCAGCTTTTAAGTGGGGGTCACTGACCCCATCTAAAAAACAAATGCTCTGTAAGGCTACAAATGTATTGTTATTGTTACTTTTTATTACTCCTCTTTCTATTCAGGCCTCTCCTATGATATGAAATCATTTACACCATTTTTTTTCAGCAATAACATGTCAGAGGCCGGAAATCAAAACCCCTGTGTTCTCGAAGGTGAAAGTGACCGACATTTTCCATCGGCTGGTAATTATGGGATGCAGCACATTTTTATACATCCTTCTTTAAATGGAGCTTTGTGCAATGCGATATGTTCTCAATAGGCCATATCTGGTACATCTCCTATAGCTCATGATGTGGCACCAAAACCCGACTCTGGGCTCATTGGCTGCTGCGGCTGTTGTCTGAAAGGGGCTCCTAGAAATACAAACTATTCTTTGTGATGCAATAGTTGTCTAATGTACTTAAAAATGTTGTGCCCCCAGTCTCTCTGTACCTTTGTCCTTAATGTTCCCATGAAGTAAGTAGAAGCTTAGACTTGGAAGTCCTAACAGATCTGTGTGTTCATTTACAGTAGGGGGTACATTATCCCTTATAATACATGAGTGATTCTCAGAGTTCCCTGTATAACTCAGCCTGCAGCCTTGTGCCTTTATATGGTCACAGAACAACCCCTCAGTGACTTCTAATATCCTTATCATTTACAGTAGGGGGTACATTATCCCTTATAATACATGAGTGATACTCAGAGTTCCCTGTATAACTCAGCCTGCAGCCTTGTGCCTTTATATGGTCACAGAACAACCCCTCAGTGACTTCTAATATCCTTATCATTTACAGTAGGGGGTACATTATCCCTTATAATACATGAGTGATACTCAGAGTTCCCTGTATAACTCAGCCTGTAGCCTTGTGCCTTTATATGGTCACAGAACAACCCCTCAGTGACGTCTAATATCCTTATCATTTACAGTAGGGGGTACATTATCCCTTATAATACATGAGTGATACTCAGAGTTCCCTGTATAACTCAGCCTGCAGCCTTGTGTCTTTATATGGTCACAGAACAACCCCTCAGTGACTTCTAATATCCTTATCATTTACAGTAGGGGGTACATTATCCCTTATAATACATGAGTGATACTCAGAGTTCCCTGTATAACTCAGCCTGCAGCCTTGTGCCTTTATATGGTCACAGAAAAACCCCTCAGTGACGTCTAATATCCTTATCATTTACAGTAGGGGGTACATTATCCCTTATAATACATGAGTGATACTCAGAGTTCCCTGTATAACTCAGCCTGCAGCCTTGTGTCTTTATATGGTCACAGAACAACCCCTCAGTGACTTCTAATATCCTTATCATTTACAGTAGGGGGTACATTATCCCTTATAATACATGAGTGATACTCAGAGTTCCCTGTATAACTCAGCCTGCAGCTTTGTGCCTTTATATGGTCACAGAACAACCCCTCAGTGACTTCTAATATCCTTATCATTTACAGTAGGGGGTACATTATCCCTTATAACACATGAGTGATACTCGCCAGTAATATCTGTGTATATTTCCTGCTAATACTGTAAATTACAAGCACCTTGGTTAAATGATTCCTAACAACTGTGTTTCTTAAAGGGTCCCCTTTCGGTTTTCTCTGCTAAACACAAATGGCGACCCCCTCAGAAGGTTCACCTTGAGAAAGGAGACGACGGCTTTGGGTTCACTCTGAGAGGGGATGCGCCAGTCCTTGTTGCTGGAATTGTGCCGGGAGGTTGTGCTGAGGTAGGTGAAATGTGATTTTGTTTGTAGCTTTTAGTGGTGCTGGTACCAGGTGCAATTAGTAGGTGAGTCTATAATGTCTGAGGTGGGAGCCGCACTCACTGGGCTGGGATTGTGACACCGGGGAGGTTGAATATGAGACATTTTGGGTGTTTTTCAGCACGCGGGTGTAATGGAGAACTCCTATATTGTGTCTGTGAGTGGGACCGACTGCCGCTGGGCCAAACACTCTCAGGTGGTGCAACAACTCAAGAACTCCGGGGAACATGGGGTGGATATTGAGCTTGTGGTGTTTCACAACCCCGAGACACAAATTACGGTAACTTCTCTTTTTCTCCACATGCAATGAGCAGGACCCTGTGCTCCCCATTAATATTTCTATTTAACCCATGTATTTAGATGCACACCCCCATCTGTAAAGCGTTGCGGAATATGTTGGCGCTGCTGATGATAATAATATTACATTTTCTATTAAGAGACACTTCCTAAACAAGTATTTCAGTAGCAGCTGCCTGGCCTGACAGAACAGAAGAGGGAGTTGCAGTTGCACGTTCATGACGCCAGCAGTGCTAATACATGGATTGGGCTTCAATTACTTAAAGGGGAACTAACGTGAAAATGTAATATAAGCTTTCTCATACTGAAATAAGAACATTTCTAAATACAATCAATTAAATATTCTGTATTGTTTCTGAAATAATGAAGTTTATCTTCACTATCCCTCTCTCAGCATCTGTTTCTCTTCATTCTGTCTTCATGCAGCAGTTGGGTGTCAGATATTCACTGACAGTTACATCCAATATATCTTATAGGGGGACTCCTTTTGCCTAGCAGATTAATTTAGAGCTCACTCAAATAACTGATTCCAATACTTACAAAATAAATGCCTTTTGCACAAATTCTGCATGTAGAGAGACATGATGTCTGGTGAGTTTAATAGAGTGAGCTCTAATACATCTTCTAGGCAAAAGGAGCCCCCCTATAAGATATATTGGATCTAACTGTCAGTGAATATCTGACACCCAACTGCTGCATGAAGAGAGAATGAAGAGAAACAGATGCTGAGAGAGGAATAGTGAAGATAAACTTGATTATTTCAGAAACGATACAGAATATTTAATTGATTATATTCAGAAAGTTTCTTATTTCAGTATGAGGTAGCTTATATTACATTTTCTTGATAGTTCCCCTTTAAAGGAAGAGTTCAGTGTAAAAATAAAAACTGGGTAAATAGAACTGAACTCATTGAACTCCTCGGTTACGTATAGTGAATAAAGTGCCCCCTCTTGTAAAATATAAGGATATTATAAGTAACAGAGGAAATCCATGACAATATAAAAGCACAAGGCTGAGTGTTTTTATACAGGTCATGGAACTCCGGGGTGACTTCTGATATCCTCATATTTTGCAACAGAGGGTACTTTATTTATTATAATCTATATATATATATATATATATATTATAATTATTTATTATAATACACAAGTTTCAGCGAGTCATGTGACAAATGACATCACTTAAGCTCCAGTTATAAACAATGACATCACTAAGCACCATTTAAGGGTATAATTTCCAGGATATTCATGGCTCTTGTGTGTTATGATGTGATATAATGGAAGCTCTTCTCTTCCAGGTGGTGGACAAACGAGCTTCTATGCTAACAGCCTGCGAGCTTCTCGGGTGTAACAAGGAGAACAGCAAGAAATCGGTATTGGGCAGCAAGAGTGCCAGCGCCCTCCGCCTGTGGAGCAAGAGGAGCAAAGCCAGCAAGAGGAATCAGAACAGCAACGTGGTGCATCTGCCGTTCAGCGCCGTGCAGAACAGTGAGTCCATGTACTGAGAGTGTTGTGACCAATCGTGTTTCACTGGGACACAGGGAGTGGCCAATGTTCTCTCAGTGACCTGGAAAGACTAGGCAAGTGGTGACATTGATTGGACAGTGGAGGTAATTTGCCTTGGCACTGCCAACTTGGTGCCCAATATACTGTCAGCTAAAGGCTTTCTGCTGCACACTTATACCCCCTGTATTAACCTGCCCATGTACTATGGCTTGCAAGCATTACATGGACTACAAACCAGCTTCTATCTATTGGCTGCTTCCTGCAAGACGTCTGCCAATGACCTGCCGTCTCTGCTAGGCACCTAGTAGCACCCACTTGCTCCTCAGTCTCAGCTGTAGTGGCTGCCGGACGTGCAAGAGAAGTGGGAGAATTCAGCAAAGAGCAGGGTCACTTCTCCCAAACGGACAGATGGGGCACTAATGAGCTTTCTAGTATAAGTGAGTAGAACGGACAAAAAGCAAGAGTGACGGTGAGTGATTGCTGAAAACCCATTGGCTTGTTCATTGGGTGGGTGGGTTCTGTGGATTGTGCTTGGTCCATTTATTTTTCCCTGGGCATCAATGTGACTCCTGTATTTATAAACCCATTCCTGGTGGCTCCTAAGCGTGAGCCTTTGTTTCTGCCCATTGTGGCCTCACTGCTGTGGCCTGCGATGGGGGAGACCGTAGTTACTTTCCTCTTGTTGTCTCGTATCTTTCAGTTTGGATACATGCCCCATACAAGGGCAAGAAGAAAAAATTGTCAAAATGAATAAAAAAAAAAAGCATCATAAAAGCTTGAACTGAGTGAGTCACTGATATAAATTCTGTGTGTTGCCTCCATTGACACAGGGTGGGACCTGATTCCTAATTTGTGTTTTGTCGGGGGGGGGGGAAGGTGAGGGGCACATACAGAATGAGGAACGGCAGATGGACCCTGCCCAGATAGAGGGGAAGGTAAAGGGCACATTCGGAATGAGGAACCTAAGGTGGACCCTGCCCAGACAAAGGGGAAGAATGAGGAACCACAGATGGACCTTCCCAAAGAGAGGAGAAGGTGAGGGGGGACATGCAGAATGAGGAACCACAGATGGACCCTGCCCAAAGAGAGGAGAAGGTGAGGGGGGACATACAGAATGAGGAACCACAGATGGACCCTGCCCAGACAGAGGGTGAGGTGAGGGGCACATACAGAATGAGGAACCACAGATGGACCCTGCCCAGACAGAGGGGAAGGTGAGGGGGGACATACAGAATGAGGAACCACAGATGGACCCTGCCCAGACAGAGGGTGAGGTGAGGGGCACATACAGAATGAGGAACCACAGATGGACCCTGCCCAGACAGAGGGGAAGGTGAGGGGGGACATACAGAATGAGGAACCACAGATGGACCCTGCCCAGACAGAGGGTGAGGTGAGGGGTACATACAGAATGAGGAACCACAGATGGACCCTGCCCAGACAGAGGGGAAGGTGAGGGGCACATACAGAATGAGGAACCACAGATGGACCCTGCCCAGACAGAGTTTCAGATGAGCAAAATGTTGGCAGCAGCCAGTCTCAGTATGATCTTTCTTGTCAGATCCGTATCTGGGCTCCTGTTTGATACTAGAGGGAAAGCGGCTACATCTGTCCTTAGTTTTTGGATTTGTTGCAGAACCAACAGTTAAGAATGTGCAGAACTGGACTCTCTGCAGCCTCCACATGATCCTCTCCTCTATAGTAAGTGGTTGCATGAGTGGAATTCACAGCATGAACCATCCCTGTCCTGTTTTACAGCACTGTCCTATACAACTACAAATACTGTGTTCCCCAACTTCAACAGCTGCTGCGCCCCTCTTGTCTGGCTACTAGTGAGAACTCATAGTCCTTCTTGTGTCCGGCTCTCAAAACTACTGACTGTTCCTACTGAACTGGGCACATAGATTTGGAAAAGTTTCTCCTCTTCACTATAGAAACACATGTGCTGATACGGGCAGTGCTATAAGTGCCCAATGTGTAAAAGAAAACGGATCCGCACACACACCGATTAGTGCAGTCAGGGATTATCCCCTTTTATTCAGCCACCAAACATCAACGTTTCGGGGGGGAACACCCATCCTTCATCAGGGTGTTCCCCCCCGAAACGTTGATGTTGGTTGCTAAGGGCCCGGCCGGGTCAACGGAAAGAACGCACCACCAGCTTGCAGGAGTGGTGAACTACAGGTGTGCGGTAGGAGAATTACAGTACTATAAGTGCAGCACTAGGGGGCAGTATTGCTTCATCCAGACTGTACATTCCCTGTCTCACAGCAGTAACATTATTAGTAGATTTCTATTATTCCTGAGCTCCTTTAAAGGGGATCTGTCCTGCTGATATCAATGTTCATATTCCATTTATATTTCCATCTAATTAAATAGTATTTATAATACTATAAGAAAGTATTTGAATGATTCATTTTCAGCCGCTGTGTGTATTTATTTTTGGATGGGTAGTACATACGGAAGCCTCCAACTTACATCACGGGCATCTAAATCTAAAGGCGCCTAAATACATTTAAAGCTGTAAGCACTGATTAACCCTGGAAGTGCTGGTAAGTTTGCAGAGGAGATAAGTATTATTATTAACTAGGGATGCACTATTTTGGATTCGGCCGAACCCCAGAATCCTTTGCGGAACATTTTAATTTGCATAAGAAAATGAGGAGTCTAAAGGGGAAAACAATTTTTACTTCCTTTTAAGTCACGTGATTTCCCTCCCCACCCGCATATGCCAATTGGGATTTGGTTCGGCTGAATCTGAATCTGCTGAAAAAGGCCGGATCCTGTACAAATTCCTGGATTTGGTGCATCCCTATTATTAACATTTACTTATAAGGCACCAACATATACAGCAGCGCTGCACAATAAATGTCTTTATACATTAAACACACAGAATGACATACAAAGCAATCAATAACCGATATAAGAGGTGAAGAGGACCCTGCCCAAAGAGCTTACAATCTAATAGATAAAAGGATTGCTTGGGTAACAATTCACACAATAAATACACGCGGCCGCTGAAATGCCAATATATTGTTATTAAATCCCATTAAGTCTGACACAGAGGTGCTGAGTTGTGAGGGACATGGGTGTAATGCAGGGAATGTGCCCAGCTGGCATCCATTAGCCACACGGTAGCCCAGAGGTATCCCATGTCTTGTCTCATTAACTCTTCCTACCCCGTCTGCAGTCACAACAACTGTCATTCATTGGTGCTTGTCCTGCAGCGGGGGAGTTACCCTGCGCGTTACAGTTAGAAGTTTTGGGAGCGGATATAGACGCGGGTCGGCGGTTCTCCGGGTTTGCGGGTTGCGGGTCTTCTCAATAGTGAGTTTTACTCCTTTTTTTCTGATAACACCTACTTCTAATGATGTCACTTCCGGTTTACAATGACCGCACTTCCTGTTTCTTGATGGTCGCGGGTTGTGGATAAGGTACTTGCGGGTCCAAGTGGGTAAGTATGTGGGTTGCGGGTCTGGGTGCGGGTTTAACAAATTGGTTCCGTGCAGGACTCTAGTCCCCTGGCATTGTGTAATGTCTCTTACTGACAGCGCTCTCATTGTCTGAACTCTCTCACCCTCCTCCCAATCACAGGGGAGACCCCATATGAACTCTGTCTCCTCTCTGCAGCCTCCCTATCCTGGCTGCTCTGTGGCAGCTCCCACATCTGCAGAACCTACAACCCCTTATTGTGCCACAGGGGATTCTGGGAGACCACACGTCAATCAGGGGCCCGTCTGAGTCCCCCCTCTGCTGTAGGCGCATCCTTGTCTTTCTGGCTTTTCTTTAACAATGGCCAATAAGGATGATGAATGCTGCAGACTACACTGGTAACGGCCAATCAGTGAGTGCCTTTATAAGGTGTCTGGTTGCCAGGAATATCTGTGCAGTCATAATATTCTTTCCAGACTTTTCCTTGTCACTCTAACTAATCTCATTATTATTATCAGAAGGTCCAGAAAGGGTTAATGTTCTGTTCAGTTCCCCTAACATCCCGTAGGTGGCAGTGTTGCTGCACGTGTGAGTGTGTAAGTGAGTGTGTGAGTGAGTTTGTGTGTGAGTGACACTATTCGCTGGCTCAGCAGTTCCGCAGGAGACTCATGAAGGGAATATGTTGGGCTCTTTCTGCACAGGGTGCGGGGAGTTACTGCCATTGTATCTGTGGGCGCTACAGGGTGGCACAGATTATTCTGCATTGTCTCTATATAAAAAAGGGATTGTTCACCTTTAAATTAACTGTTAGTATGATGTAGAGAGGGATATTCTGAGACAATTTGCAATTGTTTTTTATATTTTATTATTTGTGGTTTTTGACTTATTTAGTTTTTTATTCAGTTTGTAATTTCAGATGTCTGGTTGCTAGGACCCAAATTACCATAGCAACCATGTATTGCATTGAATTGATTAGAAGAGGGCCTGAAAAGAAAGGGGAGTAATAAAAAATAGCAATCACAATGAATGTGTAGCCTTACAGAGCCTTTGTTTTTTTTTTTTTGGATGGGGTCAGTGACCCCTATTTTAAAGCTGGAAAGTGTCAGAAGAAGAAGGCAAACAATTCAGAAACTATAAAAAAGAAAGGCCAACTAAAAAGTTGCTTAGAATTAGCTGATCTAAAACTACTAAAATTGAACTTAAAGGTACATTACCCCTTTAAGGCTGGGATATACTAATTTAAAGGGTAACTTTTTTTTCATGCCTAATAAAGGAAAATGTCATTGTAAGCGACTTCCCAATATCCGTTCTTCCTCATTCCCACTGGCTTTATAGTTCTGTACAAATGCAATTGCTTTCGGCAGCAGTGTCTGGCTGGTTGTGTTCCCTGCACTGCTGGTTCTGACTCTTGAAACAATACAAGACAAGCCGGCATGGTAAGAGATCTGCAGCAGAACTGACTGCTACTACGTTGTTTCAAGAGTCACAACCAGGGAACAGAAAGGGACAGACAGACACTGCTTTCAATAGCAAATAGTTATTTAAATTGAATATAAATGAGCCCCTCGTGGGTCCCTCTTCCTGTACTTACGCCCCTGTCTTCCTGTAATGTTGCAGCTGTAGGACTGCCTTGCTTTATGGCAGGGATTGTAGAGACACACCCAGGAT
This sequence comes from Xenopus laevis, assembly GCF_017654675.1. Classification (NCBI taxonomy): domain Eukaryota; kingdom Metazoa; phylum Chordata; class Amphibia; order Anura; family Pipidae; genus Xenopus; species Xenopus laevis. The sequence continues at coordinate 160,956,422 of NC_054381.1, forward strand.
CCCAGCAATAGGACACAGGACCTGCTTGGTAAAGGCTAAAGGGAAAGTAAAGAATAAAAACCAAAGTATTTCTGTCTGTTCTCTTTTTGTCTCATGAGATCTGGTTACTATGTACATTTCTCTAGCAACCAGAAATCAATTTGGCACCACCTCTTGAGCTACTAAAATTCCTAAAAACCCCTGAGTAAAGTCACCATTAAAGGGGTGGTTCACCTTTACGTTAAGCAACTTTTCATTGGGTCTTCGTTATTTATTTTGTATAATTTTTTTAATTGTTGGCCTTTTTCTTCTGACTCTTTCCAGCCTTCAAATGTGGGTCACTGACCCCATCTAAAAACAAAATGCTCTGTAAGGCTACAAATGTATTGTTATTGCTACTTTTTATTCCTCATCTTTCTATTCAGGCCTCTCCTATTCATATTTCAGTTTGCAATTTTAGCAGTTTGGTTACTAGGGTTCTAATTCCCCTAGCAACCATGCATTGATTTTAATAAGAGACTGGAATATGAATAGGAGAGACCTGAATAGAAAGATGAGGAATAAAAAGTAACAATAACAATACATTTGTAGCCTTAGAGAGCATTTGTTTTTTAGATGGGGTCAGTGACTGGAAATAGTCAGAAGAAGAAGGCAAATAATTCTAAAACTATAACAAATAAATAATGAGGACCAACTGAAAAGATGCTTAGAAATGACTTAACCACCCCATTAACCAAACCAACAGCTCATGTAATACACAGCTCATGGCTATTCTACACAACTTGTGTAGGAAGCTCATAAACACGCAACTCACTAACACAGGTGTTAAATAGCACAAGTGCAGTTACCGGTAGCAACCAATCAGCACCTACTACAATTTGAAAATGAAAGATTTGGTTGCTATTAGGGACGCACTAAATCCACTATTTGGGATTCAGCCTTCATAAATGATTCGGACAAATACCGAACCAAATCCTACTTTGCATATGCAAATTAGGGACTGGAAGGGGAAAAAGTGGAAAAAATATTTTTACTTCCTTGTTTTGTGACAAAAAGTTAAGGTGGCCACACGGGCAGATTAAAGATGCCGATATGAGTCCTTTAGACTGATTCAGCCGCTTATTTGCCTGTATGTGGGGCTTCCGACGGGTCTCCCCAATCACATGACGCCAGAAATCGGGCAGATATCGATCAGGCAGGTTTGATTTTTTTTCCTGCGATCAAGGACCGCGTCGGCGCCCGTTCTCTTCGTTGTAATCAAATCAACCCTAGGGCTGAACGTTCAGATTAACCCAATATCGCCCTTCTTTTGCTAGGCATATCGGGGAAAAGATCCTCTCGTTTGGCGACCTCATTAATGGCCACCTTAAAGGACCAGTAGCATCAAAAACTTTTTTAAAAAATTAGTTTGTATACTACGGAAAAAAAACCCACCAACACATATTCAACTTTAAAATCGCAAAGTCTTTATTTAGAAATAACTTACCGAATCTCCGCTTGCGCTCCTCTTCAGAAAAGGTGGCAGGGCAAAAATCCATCGTGCGTAGCATGATTTCTCCTCCCTGCCTTCCTTATAGGAGATAGCCAGGGAGGAGAAATCGAATGCCGCACGATGGACCGCCTTTTCTGAAGAGGAGCGCAAGCAGATATTCGGTAATTTATTTCTAAATAAAGACTTTGCGATTTTAAAGTTTATTATGTGTTTGTAGTATATAAACAATTTAAAAAAAAAAAAGTTTTTGATGTTACTGATCCTTTCACGCATACCTCCAAACTGTCCCGTTTTTAGAGGGACAGTCCCTCTTTTGACAGCTCAACCTGCAGTCCCTCGTTTGTACTGGAAAGTCCCATTTTTCTCTGCACTGAACAGCCAGAAAAAGAAACAATGTTTCTAACTTAATTGGCTTTTGGCAGAGAGCCCAGAACATCCACAGCAGCAGATAAGATACTTTTGTAACAATTTTGAGACAAGCAAATAAGTAATTTAACAATATAAGATAACAGGTCCCTTGGGAGAAGTTAGAAACACAGTTTAAATGGCAATTCACCTTCATAAGAAAAACTGTAAAAACACAGAAATATGTTCAAACTTTCATAACCTGCCAAATTTTGTAAAATGAACATGTTAATTAGGGGGTGTGGACACAAAAAATGGGCGTGGTCAAAAAAATTTCGACCACCAACTTTTTTGTCCCTCTTTTTATTTCCAAAATGTTGGCCGGTGTGCTTTAACGTGATTTCCCTTCCCAACCCTAATTTGCATATGCTAATTAGGATCTGGATTTGTATTTGAATCCTGGATTCAGTGGTGCATCCCTAGTTGCTATGGGAAACTGCACTGGAACAATTTAGCAATTGATTATCTGAGTAAAATGATGCCAAGAAATACCTGATTGGCCAGAGACACTAATTAAATTGGTGCTTCAGCCTATCAGGTCTTTGCTCCTCCCCCAAGCACATGGGAATCCAGCACAGGTAAATCATGGGAGGCTATACAAACTTGTAACAGGTCAGTAGCACTGATGTTAAAGGAACAGTTCAGTTTAAAAATAAAAACTGTATAAATAGACAGTCTGTGCAAAATAAAAAATGTTTCTAATACAGTTAGTTAGGCAAAAATGTAATGTATAAAGGCTGGAGTGAGTGGATGTGTAACATAATAGCCAGAACACTACTTCCTGCTTTTCAGCTCTCTTGCTTTCCACTGATTGGTTACCAGGCAGTAACCAATCAGCGAGTTGAGAGGGGGCACATGAGAAATAACTGTTGCTTTTGAATCTGAGCTGAATGCTGAGGATCAATTACAAACTCACTGAACAGTTATGTCCCATGTGGCCCCCCTTATAGTCACTGACTAACTCAGAGTTAGAGAGCTGAAAAGCAGGAAGTAGTGTTCTGGCTATTATGTTACACATCCACTCACTCCAGCCTTTATACATTACATTTTTGCCTAACTAACTATATTAGATACATTTTTTATTTTGCACATACTATCTATTTACCCAGTTTTTTTTTACACTGAACTGTTCCTTTAAACTACAATTCCCAGAAACCCCTGGGGAAATCTTCAGATCTACAATAACCGAGGAGGCTAAGAGCTGGGTATCCCTGGCAGTGAAAGGGTGGCGCGGTCGTGTTTTACAGTAAAGGAACAGTCTAATTCCCTATAGGAAAGCAAACGAGATTCCCACAGTCATTACTGTTGCCTCGCGCTCCGTCTAGTCTTTAATGGACAGGCCAGAAGGAAATGGTTCTGAATGTTTAATAGACAAAACATCGTCTCCAGCATAAACATATGATGACAACAGCAGCCTCTTAAGCTTATTACCCCCGGCTCTTCTTTACTTAACTCTACAATAACGGCCTTAATAGCCCGAGAGGGAACTGAGGTGAAAGTCCTATTAAAAAATGTATTTCCGAATTTAATTGAAGTTGCGTCTATGGGGAGAGACGCGGGAGACAATAAGGTCACCCCACTAGAGACTCGTGAAAGCTTTTCTCTCCTGCGGCCGCGTCTCGGGGAAGGAATGAGAACTGCGCGGGAACAAACTGTCGGTTATGGGGAAGTGGAGCCCATCGCCGTCCCTATTGTGCCTGGAAACCAGCCTGGGGGGGTTAATTACACATGTGCAAAATTTCCCAGACGGGAGGCTCGTCAAAAAATGTTTTTAATCAAGAGGATTAACGCAAGCACCTTCCCTGCATACCTCCCAACTGTCCCGTTTTTAGAGGGACAATCCCTTGTTTGTACTGGAAAGTCCCGTTTTTCTCTGCATTGAACAGCCAGAAAAAGAAACAATGTTTCTAACATAATTGGCCTTTTGGCGGAGAGCCCAGAACAGCCACAGCTGCAGATAAGATACTTTTGTAACAATTTTGAGATAAGCAAAAAAGTAATTGTAACAGTATAACATAACAGGTCCCTTGGGAGAAGTTAGAACTTTTTTGTCCCTCTTTTTCTTTCCAAAATGAGTTATTTCCCTGCCCCAAATTCACCCCCTCCTTATGTATCTGCTGTTCAGTGGGGAGGTGCTAAGGCCCCCGGGGGCCCTTTATCTACAGCAGGTTTAAGTTAGGGCCACAAAACCAATTCTACCCAGAAATACTGAAATTGCTCATTAATAGTGATGGGGGAATGTGACCTGTTTCGCTTTGCCAAAAATCCTGAAAACAGATCAATCGTCTTCCCCAGGCGGGAGGCTCGTCTTTCCACAAAGCGTTCAAAAAATGGTTTTAATAGAGTAGGGATGCAGAATGCACTATTTTGGATTCGGCCGAACCCCTGAATCCTTCGCAAAACATTCGGCCGAATACCAAACCAAATCCGAATCCTAATCTGCATATACAAATTAGGGTTGGGAAGGGGAAAACATTTTATTTTGCTTGTTTTGTGACAAAATGTTGTGCTGTTTCCGCCCGCCCCTAATTTGCATATGCAAATTAGGATTCGGTTCGGTCAGGCAGAAGGATTCTGCCGAATCCGAATCCTGCTAAAAAAAGGCCGTATCCTGAACCGCATCCTGGATTCAGTGCATCCCTATAATAATAGAATGGAGTCTAGATTAACTCAAGCACCTTCCCTGGCCCTAGTGAGGCCGCCGAATTCACCCCCTCTTTATGTATCTGCTGTTCAGCGGGAGGTGCTAAGGCCCCCGGGGCTCTTTAACTACAGCAAATTCAAGTTAGGGCCACAAAACCAATTCTACCCAGAAATATTGAAATTGCTAATTAATAGTGATGGGGGAATCTGACCCGTTTCGCTTTACCAAAAATTCGGCAACAATTTGCGGAAATGCATTGAACTCTATGACAGTCCAATTTTTTTAATCGCGCAACAAATTTTTCACGCACAACAGATTTTTTTTCACCCATTACAATCTATGGGCATCATTTTCACGGCAAAATATGGAGAAAAATTCACTTTTCATTAAAGGGTTGGTTCACCTTTAGGTAAATAAAACTGTTTTTATTATTTTCAAATAGGGATGCACTGAATCCACTTTTCTGGATTCGGCCCAACCCCTGAATCCTTCATGAAAGATTCGGCCAAATACCGCACCGAATCTGAACCCAAATTTGCATATGCAAATCAGTGTGGGGGAGGGAAAAAAAATGTTATTACCTTGTTTTGTGACAAAAAGTCACATGATTTTAAGGATTCGGTGCTGCCAGGAACAAGGATTTGGCCGAGTACCGAATCCTGGATTCGGTGCATCCCTATTTTCAATACTGTTGAACGTGGTAAAACAAATGAATTAAACCAAATCAAACAACCTATCTACTGAACAATGGTCAGTGAACTTTTAGTATGTAATAGAATGGCTAATTCTAAACAACTTTTCCATTGGTTTTCATTATTTATTTTTTATAGTTTTATAATTATTTGCCTTTTTCTTCGGACTCTTTCCAGCATTCAAATGGGCGTCGCAGACCCCACCTAAAAAGCAAATGCTGTGTTAATGTTAATAATTGCTACTTTTTATTACACATCTTTCAGTCCCTCTCCTATTTATATTCCAGTCTCTTATTCATATCAGTGGTTGCTAAGTTAATTTGGACCCTAGCAACCAGATGGCTGAAATTGCAAACTGGAGAGCTGCTGAATAAAAAGCTAAATAACTTAAAAACCTTATATAATAAAGAATGAAAACCAATTGCAAATTGTCTCGGAATATATCTCTCTATATTTTACTAACAGTTAATTTACCCCTTTAATTGGGGCCCTCTACACTCCTGGGGCCCCGCTGTACCCGGAGGTTCTGCCTCTGCTGTATTTACACCTGTGATATACAGTTTGGCAGCTGTGAGATCTGCTACTTTCATTTGCCTCAATTATCATCATCTGTTTGTAAATGGCGAATCATAGTATGGACCAATCACAGCAGCCTCATCAGATCCAGCTAACGACTTTCCCAGGCTCCTCAATAACACAACACGGTCTTTATCGGCCGAATGTGCCGAATCCACAGTGTCTGTATCTGCAAAACCAAATCTGAACCCTAATTTGCATATGTCAATTTCCAATGTCACAGGGAAAGTAAATGAGCAAGTCAGCAATTTACCAGCTAATTAAATTCCCATGATAATCAGAGTTAGGATTTGGTTCCACAGAATTCTAAAGAGGTGCCAGATATCTATATATATCTATATATACAGTATATCTTAGTTGGGATCAAGTACAAGCTACTGTTTTGTTTAGGGATGCACCGAATCCACTATTTTGGAATTGGCCGAACCCCCAAATCCTTCGCGAAAGATTCGGCCGAATACCAACAAATCCTAATTTACATATTAGGGATCGGAAGGGGAAAACATTTTTTTCTTCCTTGTTTTGTGACAAAAAGTCACTCGATTTTCCTCCATGCCCCTAATTTGCATATGCAAATTTGGGTTTGGCCCGATCGAAGGATTCGCCTGAATCCGAATCCTGCTGAAAAAGGCGGAATCCTGGATTTGGTGCATCCCTAGTTTTATTATTACACAAAAAAAGGAAATCATTTTTAAAAAAATGTGAATTATTTGGATATAATAGAGTCTATGGGAGACGACCTTTCTGTAATGTGAAGCTTTCCGGATAATGGATCCCATACCGGCCCAACTTATACTTTGAAAACCTATTAATCAAACCTCTATACAGATGGAAAAATCTTCCGTTTGGGAACCTTTAATTGGTTTTGGGCAGCAATATTTGGGGGTACAGCCTGTATTACTTTATTTCTTCCACCCTGCCTCCATAGCTTAAAAATGTTTAAAAAATTGCCTAATTGCCTAATATGGAAGGATAATGCCAGTGGCAGATTCATGTATTCAGAATTCAGAATAAAGTCAATGCCTAAGCCAATAAGATCACATTAGAGATCACATTAACCCCAGACAGGGCAGTAAGACCACAGCAGAAAGTGGATAATAGGTGCTACATAGAACCAGGATCAGAGCACAGCATTAACCCAAGGCATGCCAGTGAGATCACTGCAGAAAATCCATTTAGAGTGTTGCATTAACCCTGGACTTGCCAATTAGCTCAGTGCAGAAAATGAGCACCACAAACTTTTGTTTTCTGCCAAATTCTTCATGCCACTTGCATCTGTCTCTTGTTCAACTGAAGCCTGAATATGGGATAAAAGGTGCAGACAGAGAGACACTTGTGGGCTGCAGGTTTTGGTTGGGGAACCTCTAAATCCCAGGGCTGATATTTATATGAAAAAGAAAATAAATGTATTTGAAGTGTCTCTCATCCCCCTGGGAACTAAGGGCAACGAGCAACTGCCCCATAGGCCTTACTGTCACCCACTGGTGTTGCCACAACATCAATTTCACGACTTTCCACTTCGGAAACATGTACAACTTTGGCCCATAGGATAAAATGGCTTTGGCCTGGGGAAAAACTGACAAATACTTGTTTAAAAATAGCGACTTTGGAGAAAAAACGTAAAAAAAAACCCCATTTGCTGCAGTTTCATTGAAACAAAATTGACCTTTTATAAATCTTCTTCCGAAAATGATTTGCAGGGCTGCATGAATATTTGCGGAGCGGGTGGGCACTGTCTGTAACAATGGACAGAAATGGAACTAATAAGGCAAATGCAAACTTGGGTGAATATTTTAAATGAATCCTTTTAATTAAGGGGAAGAAAGAAGTGGGTTTGGGGTAAAAGTTGAGAGTTTATTTGGGAACTGAACTAGAGATGAGTCCCGGGTGGACTTGGAAAGGGATTTGCTTTGTGCATTACCTGGGGGGAGCGATTATCACAGGCAGAACAATCTGAGAATTAAATCCTGAATATCGCACAGCCCACAAGCGAGGGGCCACACCTCTGAAATCAGGAAGGAGAATAAGAGGAACCCCAGAAGGACAGAAATATATACCGTATATACTCGAGTATAAGCCGAGTTTTTCAGCCCCCAAATTATGCTGAAAAACTCTACCTCGGCTTATACTCGGGTCAAGCGCAAAAACGGTCGACTGCGTCTAAGAATAGTCGCCGGCACCTCCAATGGGAGCAGAAACTTACCAGAAGCTGCTGCATTTATCACCCTAGGCTTATACTCGAGTCAATAAGCTTTCCCAGTTTTTGGAGGTAAAATTAGGTACCTCGGCTTATACTCGGGACGGCTTATACTCGAGTATATACGGTAGTAACATTATAAAAATGGGGGAGCCACCGGTCATTTGTTCTAATTGGATTTATATTTAATCTCGTCTGAAGACTGGTTTAAACTAGGGATGCACTGGATCGATTATTTCAGGATTCCGCCAAATTCCATCCTTAATTTGCATACGTAAATTAGGGAGACAAGGGGGAAAGAGAACCATAAACCCAGCACGTGGTTACAATTTTAAACTTCCTTGTTTGTGTGATGAAAAATGATGTGATTTTTTTAGATTCAGATTCAATTCGGCCAGGCACTGTCAGGGGGGCTATCGGCTCCCAGCGGGGGAAGTTCGGACCAATTTTGAATTTGGCGCCAAAACACGGCGTTGTGAGGTCACGCATTTCCACACTGACATCAACGCGCCGGCAACGAAAGCCACACCGCAACCATGGGCGCCGCCATCTTGAATACTCCGCGGACAGAAGCCGGAACACTCCGCAGAACTTGGATGAATAAAAATCCTGCTGTTAAAGTCCGTATCTTGGACGAATCCCGAACTGAATCCTGGATTTGGTGCATCTCTAGTTTAAACCAAAGTGGTACCGGTGCTCAGACAGGAACAGAAAGCTGTAAATTATATAGTGAATTAAGTACCCCCTCTTGTAAAATATAAGGATATAAAGTGTTTTTATACAGGTCATGCAACTCGGACGTGACTTCTAATATCCTCATATTTTCCAACAAGGTGAACTTTATTTATTATAATACACACATTATGTGACATCACTAAACTCTGATTATAACCAATGACATCACGAAGCGCCGTTTATAAGGATATCAATTAAAATGATATTCATGACTCTTGTGTATTATATATATATACAGTAATTAATCCTTATTGGAGGCAAAACCAGACTATTGGGTTTATTATAATGTTTACACGATTAAAGGTATGAAGATCCAAATTACAGATAGACCAGTTATACGGAAAACCCCAGTATTATCCCTGAGCATTCTGGATAAGAGGTCCCCTACCTGTAAAAATAAAAGGGGCAGTAGAGCAGCAGAAACGTACCTGAATTATCCTATCCTACCATTCACTGTGTATCTGCTTTACTCCTTATTGCCTGATCATATTAATATATATTGTGTCCTCAGATGTTCCTGCATTTTATGTTTTTATATTATTTATGTACAGAAGGCGGAATTAGTTTAATGGGCCGGCCAGAATCCTTCCTGCTATAAACCCCCCCCCCACCCGATTAGCAGGATACAAATGCTCCTATTGATAACTGGATCGTTATTATTGACTCAAATAATCATAATTGTTAAGTGGAACAGGACTGATCATTTTCTTTAACCAATGTCAGTCAATAAGAGCATATAGGTCAACTTCCCCTTTGTATATATATATATATATATATATATATATATATCTCACATACAGTAGCAGGATCCATAAGACTGACCAGCTCATCCAACACTAGAACCGCCAATTTAAATTAATAAGGGAATCAATATGGCACCTCCTCCTCCCATATGTATAAATACAAATATACAGAGAAGGAATGTTCTGGGCACACAATAAGCTATACCCTCATACTGAACTGTCTAAGGGAATCAATATGGCACCTCCTCCTCCCATATGTATAAATACAAATATACAGAGAAGGAATGTTCTGGGCACACAATAAGCTATACCCTCATACTGAACTGTCTAAGGGAATCAATATGGCACCTCCTCCTCCCATATGTATAAATACAAATATACAGAGAAGGAATGTTCTGGGCACACAAGACAAAACAAAAGGGGGGCTGTGCAAAATCTCCTGTCCCCCAAGAAATGCTTCAGCGTCTCTGCTGCAGAGGAAGAAGAGGAAGAAGAGTTAGTCGTATGGCCCCGACCCAGACAGAGACAAAGTTTCCGCATTATGTGGAGACAATAACCCCGTGTGTCCCCAGGGCCCGATTTCAGTAAACAACAAGAAGTTTAATTAGTAGAAAAGCAGAGAAAACAAACCAGTCTGAAATCTGACCCCCCCCCCCCCCACTAAAAATAAAATTCTAACAATTGAGATTCCCGCAATGTCAGCAGATTGGTTGGGTCGAGCCACTGAGTTTTATTAATTTGATTAATAAAAATGCACGTCATGGAGGTAATTAGCAAGTAATTGGCAATGACAAGGTTGTCAGGATTTGTCCCTCAAAGGAGGCGTCTCTTCCCTCCCTCTCTCTGCGGCGCATTAATTACCAATCAGAGCGATCGCTGCTTTCTCTGCCGGGCCCCGGATCCCTCCCCGGCACTACCCCAACCCTCCTAATTGTTACTTACAGAGAACCTTTTACCATCACTTGTTATAGAAAATTCCTCTATTTTATCTCCGATCTTCTGGGATTCCTCCTCTTACAGCAGAACAAAGATTAATCCAACTGATTAATGGCTCCAAGCGCTGGTGCGAATCCCACTCCCCTGGCGGAATTTACTGCACAAGCTAATATTAAATACAGGGGGATTTGGATCTGCCACAATGCAAACCCCACAACCGTCTGTTAGTAGTGCCAGGGTCCAGCTGGGTCACTTCATTTATAGGCAATACCCCTGTCCAACATATAGAACTTTAGTTGTTCTTCTACCAGATCTTTCAGCAATATGAAAAGCAATCTGCCATAGTACCACTGGTACTATCATGTTACTCCTATTGTAAATCTATCCACAGTCACACTCCCTTCCCAGAGACTATTATCCCACTGTTACTATAGACACCATCTCTCCCTACTATACCTGCTATCCCACAGTCACACTCCCTTCCCAGAGACTATTATCCACTGTTACTATAGACACCATCTCTCCCTACTATACCTGCTATCCCACAGTCACACTCCCTTCCCAGAGACTATTATCCACTGTTACTATAGACACCATCTCTCCCTACTATACCTGCTATCCCACAGTCATACTCACTTCCCAGAGACTATTATCCACTGTTACTATAGGCACCATCTCTCCCTACTATACCTGCTATCCCACAGTCACACTCCCTTCCCAGAGACTATTATCCACTGTTACTATAGACACCATCTCTCCCTACTATACCTGCTATCCCACAGTCACACTCCCTTCCCAGAGACTATTATCCACTGTTACTATAGACACCATCTCTCCCTACTATACCTGCTATCCCACAGTCACACTCCCTTCCCAGAGACTATTATCCCACTGTTACTATAGGCACCATCTCTCCCTACTATACCTGCTATCCCACAGTCACACTCCCTTCCCAGAGACTATTATCCACTGTTACTATAGGCACCATCTCTCCCTACTATACCTGCTATCCCACAGTAACACTCCCTTCCCAGAGACTATTATCCACTGTTACTATAGGCACCATCTCTCCCTACTATACCTGCTATCCCACAGTCACACTTCCTTCCCAGAGACTATTATCCACTGTTACTATAGACACCATCTCTCCCTACTATACCTGCTATCCCACAGTCACACTCCCTTCCCAGAGACTATTATCCACTGTTACTATAGACACCATCTCTCCCTACTATACCTGCTATCCCACAGTCACACTCCCTTCCCAGAGACTATTATCCACTGTTACTATAGGCACCATCTCTCCCTACTATACCTGCTATCCCACAGTCACACTCCCTTATCAGAGACTATTATCCACTGTTACTATAGACACCATCTCTCCCTACTATACCTGCTATCCCACAGTCACACTTCCTTCCCAGAGACTATTATCCCACTGTTACTATAGACACCATCTCTCCCTACTATACCTGCTATCCCACAGTCACACTCCCTTCCCAGAGACTATTATCCACTGTTACTATAGACACCATCTCTCCCTACTATACCTGCTATCCCACAGTCACACTCCCTTCCCAGAGACTATTATCCACTGTTACTATAGGCACCATCTCTCCCTACTATACCTGCTATCCCACAGTCACACTCCCTTCCCAGAGACTATTATCCACTGTTACTATAGGCACCATCTCTCCCTACTATACCTGCTATCCCACAGTCACACTCCCTTCCCAGAGACTATTATCCACTGTTACTATAGACACCATCTCTCCCTACTATACCTGCTATCCCACAGTCACACTCCCTTCCCAGAGACTATTATCCCACTGTTACTATAGACACATCTCTCCCTACTATACCTGCTATCCCACAGACTGCATTCATAATACAAGATGTAAGTGACTTCCTATCATTTCATACCTGTTTCATTTATAGACAGCAAGAGTTCAATATTTAGAAGTCAAATGAAATATATTCCCTTACATATGGAGAAATAAAGAGACTTTATGGGGACTGTCCCTTAAGTCATCGTGCTGAACTCTCCAGGCGCAACCAGATAAATACCCAACAAATGCTGCGCTGCTCTCTCAATAAATACATCAAGAGACGATTATAAAAACATCTTCCCATAAGTAGAGATCTGCTGGGGAATCAATAGCCGCCCTGCTGGGCTCAGTTAAATACGGCAGCAAGATGTGAGAGCACAGAGCACTCACGCAGAGATAATATCACGTCTCCTGGTGGGATTAAATACCCAAACCCAGCTCTCCGGCGCTGCCATGATGACTTACTTTTAGGGCAAAACATTTTAGAAAAAGTTCAGGTTATGGCTCATACCTTGTAGTGGAATATTTGTTTCTGGAGCTTCTCTTTGATGCATTATTTCTTCTTAAAGGAACAACGGGGTCAAACAAGGTTGTGTTTTTGACTGAAATAATTAGAAAAGTTGAGTTACTGGGGGGAAAAGCCATTTACAAAAATGTCTACGGTCATAAAGCAAAAAAATAAGAAAAAGGCGATCCCTTTATTGGCTAACTAAGATAATCAGAGCAAGCTTTCATGACATTTTAGTTCCTTACTTAGGCAGTGGGTGAGAAAGGGATTTACCTTTACGACAATAAGTAAAAGAAAACCCGGATGATTCCCACATTGGCCCCAAGAAGTGCAGGGAAATAACAGGTCCCTCATAATAAAGCAAGAGAATTGGCTTGTAGAGGATCCATACAGTGCAGACTATGTGGCTAGGGGCAACACAAGCCCGTTACGTTAGTATCTGGAATTCTTGTGTTTGTCACTTGTTCCAATACAAGAGCAGACGCTTCCAACATACACATGTTCCCTGGCATCCCGGGGGCCACACGCGCGCAGCACAGACATATTCCCCCCAGGCAGCAGAGAGAATTCCGCAGACAATACACTGCCTTTTTTACATGGATTTGGGGTTTCTTTCAGTCATCCCATTGCATTATAATGAAGGAGATAAGAGCCGGCTCATCCCATCCCAACGTTCCATTCCGGGAGGTCTTTGTTGAGAAATACTGACCCTGTGTTGGGTGGGGCCATGTCTGCCTGTGTCTCACCCACCTGCTGGTACCTTGTCCATATTTCCTTTCTGTATACTTGTAATGATACTTATTTGTATTGACATATTGACAGTATGAAGTTACAGCAGGGCACCGTGGCGGTGTTATGGTTTCCATTCATTCCTTGCAGCACTGGGATCCCAGGTTCAATTCCAACCAGGGCATTGTCTGCAAGGTGTCCACATGTTCTTCCCATGTCTGCGTGTCTTTCTTTCCATGATCCAAATCCACACAGGCAGGTAAATTGTCCCCTGACTGAACTGACCCTACTGTATGTCATTTTCAGCTCAAAGTGCAGGGCCCTCCACATTAGACCAGGGGTCCCCAACCACCAGGCCGCAGGCTTAGCTCCACAGGGTTGCTGAACAGGGCCGGCTCATCAAAGCTCCCCAGTATGTGTCACGTGTATGACGCAGCCCATGCGTGAAGATTTCTACAGATCCCCAAAAATGCAGGGAAACCAGCTCAGGTCTCCCACTGATTCTCTATTATAGTTGCATTATATTTTCTATATTTCAATGTAATTGTAGGGACCCATAGGATTAAATATGCTCCTATGACTTTAATTCCCTACCCTTCCTCCCTTTGCCTAGTTGCTGGGCAAAAGCCCATGAACCTCTGGCGCCATCTGTCTTTATTTTTCTGCATAGTAACATGAGAGGTGTAGTTGCACAACACCATTACCTTCCTCTTCCACTGTGCGAAGACCCACTCTGGGTGAGAGAGTCCAATGTAACCGGTGTTCTACTGGTACTAGTCCGGGAAGGCCGTTATTGAGCCCAAAAACGTGTTACATAATCATAACATAAATGAAGTGCATAGTATAAAATATAATCGTTACATTTGCTTTATATATGTAATAATTCAATTATATATGTACTGTGACTAGTTTGTGTTTTATTATACGCCAACCCCCTCCCGGTCCTCAGAAGCAAAAAGAGATAGTGGGAGCACTTACCAGTCACCAAACGATCATCCCATGCGCCTCCCATCTACTGCCATCCCAGCAGTCATCCAGAGTCAATTGATGGAGCACCAAGAGAGATCAAAAAATATATTTAAAAAGTAACGTTTATTTCATCTCCCGGTCCTTCAAGAAATGGACTTGCCTGCCTGGGGGAAAATAAAGGTTGGGCACCGCTACATTAGACAGCTTTGCGCTAGTTTTATCTCTATTCCCCATTAATAATAGCGCTGTAAATACCGGCCAGGCGGTACCCTAGTTTATACGCAGTAATTGCCTGACCCACGAGTGCCCCAGAAGGCTCCAGGTAAGTACCACTGGGCATGGAGAGGGGTATTCTCCTGTACCAATGTATCAAGGGGAAACCATGTGAGTGGTAAATACAACTGTCCCTGTGCCATTCCCCTAGGTAAGTGCAAACGCTAACATTCGGGGAGATTTAGATGTTTTATTCATTTTCACAAGGAAACTTTGGGCGAGTTTGGAAAAATTTAGATTCTAGTTGACGGGATGGCAGTTGGAGAGATTAGTCGTCCCGAAGTAGAGGCAATTTATCACCGGGCGACTAAATCTCCCTGAATCTTAGTGTGTGCTCTTACCTTAAAGGTCACTATTTCTCCATTTCTTTTTTATTCTAATAGTCACTGTGGAAGTCACTGAGATGCTGTTTCCCACCATTCTGTCAGTGAGTTAGTCAGTCAGTGAGTTAGTCAGTCAGTCAGTGAGAAAATCAGTCAGTCAGTCAGTGAGTCAGTCAGTCAGTGAGTTAGTCAATCAGTCAGTGAGTCAGTGAGTCAGTCAGTCAGTCAGTGAGTTAGTCAGTGAGTCAGTGAGTCAGTCAGTGAGAAAGTCAGTCAGTCAGTCAGTGAGGGCCAGGTCTGTCTCACATTCTCACACTCAGTGAGTCAGTAAGTCAGTCAGTCAGTCAGTCAGTCAGTCAGTGAGAAAGTCAGTCAGTCAGTCAGGGAGTCAGTCAGTGAGAAAGTCAGTCAGTCAGTGAGGGCCAGGTCTGTCTCACATTCTGACACTCAGTGAGTCAGTCAGTCAGTGAGTCAGTCATTCAGTCAGTGAGTGAGTCAGTGAGTCAGTGAGTGTCAGTCAGTGAGTGAGTCAGTCAGTCAGTCAGTGAGAAAGTCAGTCAGTCAGTCAGTGAGGGCCAGGTCTGTCTCACATTCTCACACTCAGTGAGTCAGTAAGTCAGTCAGTCAGTCAGTCAGTCAGTCAGTGAGAAAGTCAGTCAGTCAGTCAGGGAGTCAGTCAGTGAGAAAGTCAGTCAGTCAGTGAGGGCCAGGTCTGTCTCACATTCTCACACTCAGTGAGTCAGTAAGTCAGTCAGTCCGTGAGTCAGTCAGTCAGTGAGTCAGTCAGTCAGTGAGAAAGTCAGTCAGTCAGGGCCAGGTCTGTCTCACATTCTCACACTCAGTGAGTCAGTAAGTCAGTCAGTCCGTGAAAGTCCGTCAGTCAGTCAGTGAGTGAGTGAGTGAGTGAGTCAGTCAGTCAGCGAGTGTCAGTCAGTGAGTGAGTGAGTCAGTCAGTCATTCAGTCAGTGAGAAAGTCCGTCAGTCAGTGAGTCAGTCAGTCAATGAGGGCCAGATGTGTCTCACATTCTCACACTCAGTGAGTCAGTCAGTCAGTCAGTGAGGGCCAGGCCTGTCGGCCAGAGAAGCAGATCCTCTCCCTGTGGCTCCTCACAAACAACTTCACTGTCCTGTAACTTTCACCTTCTCCTTATTTTTTACACACACACATATTTGGCGGGAACATTGAATGAAGAGACAGGCAGCACAGGAAAGGGTTAAGAAGGGAGGAATAAAGGCTTGTGAGGGAAATGTGCTGCAGCTGAAATCTTCCAACACACACGGGCCGGGTTATTACATCTGTGGCCGCCGGATCCAGGGTGTCCGTAAGAATGAGGCGCCGCTCATCACACACGCACAGTCGCACACGCACGCGCCGGGCGGGAAGATTGTGTCGTGGAGCAACTGCCGGCTCAGCACAAGTGCGACTGGAGGGACAACAGGGAGACATGTGATAATAAGGGACAAGCAGCCCCACCTACATATTTACCTCTTTTTACTGTCTGTCCTGAAACTTCCACACAAATCTCCTGCTGTGTCAAATGTGCAAGTGTCAGTCACAACATGTAGATCTATACGTGTCTGTAACCCTTGTCTTGTACCTCATACTGTTCTACCTTTACTCACTCACTTGTGTACTCACTGTCACTTATGTACTTACACTCACTCACTCACACTCAGTAACATTTCCTCCACTCACTGTTGTTTCCCTCAACTACTCACACACCCCAAGATCATCCTCACGCTGTTACCGTTGGATATACTTCAAAGTTCCAACTCATAGTAACCTCACTCACTGTCATATCTCCTTCCCACTCAGGGATGGACTGGGACTCAAAATAGGCCCTGGCATTTCAAGTACACAGAGGCCCAACCAGTCACCCACCAGCCCACTCCACAATGACTGTCTATGGGATCTTATAGCAGCCCCTCTGGCATTTGCCAGAACTCACAGATTGCAAGTCCGGGCCCAATCTCACTGACAGGTTCTTACCTCCACTCTCAGGTGCTTACACCTACTGTATGTCAAAAGTCCTTCCCAATCACAGGTACTTTCTTTCACTCACTGTCACATCTCCTTCCCCTTCATGTGCCTTCAGATCTCCACTTTCAGATCATAGTAACATAGTAAGTAAGGTTGAAAAAAGACACACATCCATCAAGTTCAACCTTTTAGTTTTTTTTAAATCTGCCTAACTGCCAGTTGATCCAGAGGTTGGTAAAAACCCATCTGAAGCCTCTCCAATTTGCCTCAGAGGGGGAAAAAATTCCTTCTTGGCTCCAAAATGGCAATGGGACCAGTCCCTGAATTAACTTGTACTATGAGCTATCTCCCATATCCCTGTATTCCCTCACTTGCTAAACACCATCCAACCCCTTCTTATACCTATCTAATGTATCAGTCTGTACCACTGATTCACTTCCCAGCTCTCCCTGTAACACCCCTTTCCCTCCTCTAATCTCATTGGCTCCCTCCTGTCTGCTGGGAGGAGCTACTGGTCAATAAAGCATCCGACCCTTCCTTGTACCTATCTAATGTATCAGCCTGTACCCCTGATTCACTTCCCAGCTCTCCCTGTAACACCCCTTTCCCTCCTCTAATCTCATTGGCTCCCTCCTGTCTGCTGGGAGGAGCTACTGGTGAATAAAGCATCCGACCCTTCCTTGTACCTATCTAATGTATCAGCCTGTACCACTGATTCACTTCCCAGCTCTCCCTGTAACACCCCTTTCCCTCCTCTAATCTCATTGGCTCCCTCCTGTCTGCTGGGAGGAGCTACTGGTCAATAAAGCATCCGACCCTTCCTTGTACCTATCTAATATATCATCCTGTACCCCTGATTCACTTCCCAGATCTCCCTGTAACACCCCTTTCCCTCCTCTAATCTCATTGGCTCCCTCCTGTCTGCTGGGAGGAGCTACTGGTCAATAAAGCATCCGACCCTTCCTTGTACCTATCTAATGTATCAGCCTGTACCCCTGATTCACTTCCCAGCTCTCCCTGTAACACCCCTTTCCCTCCTCTAATCTCATTGGCTCCCTCCTGTCTGCTGGGAGGAGCTACTGGTGAATAAAGCATCCGACCCTTCCTTGTACCTATCTAATGTATCAGCCTGTACCCCTGATTCACTTCCCAGATCTCCCTGTAACACCCCTTTCCCTCCTCTAATCTCATTGGCTCCCTCCTGTCTGCTGGGAGGAGCTACTGGTCAATAAAGCATCCGACCCTTCCTTGTACCTATCTAATGTATCAGCCTGTACCCCTGATTCACTTCCCAGCTCTCCCTGTAACACCCCTTTCCCTCCTCTAATCTCATTGGCTCCCTCCTGTCTGCTGGGAGGAGCTACTGGTGAATAAAGCATCCGACCCTTCCTTCTACCTATCTAATGTATCAGCCTGTACCCCTGATTCAGGGAGACAATTCCACATCTTCACAGCTCTCACTGTAACAAACCCCTTCCCAATATTTAGGCGGAACCTCTTTTCTTCTAATCGGAATGGGTGACCTTGTGTCAGCTGGAAAGACCTACTGGTAAATAAATCATTAGAGAGATTATTATATGATCCCCTTATATATTTATACATAGTTATCATATCTCCCCTTAAGCGCCTCTTCTCCAGCGTGAATCAGTGACCAATCAGTCACAGGTGCTTCTGTTCTGCAGAGTCCACCTGCCCCGGCTTGTCCCATCACCTCCCGTTTGGCCGACTAGAGGAATTAATCATCTAAATCAGCAACCCCCACATTTATCAGTGAGCCACCTTCAAATGTAAAAAGAGTTGGGGAGCAACACAAGCATGAAAATAGCTCATAAGACTGTGCCACATACAGGCTGTGATTAGCTATATAGTAGCACCATGTGGACTGGCAGCCTGTAGGAGTCTGTGTTTTGTATTGCACCTGGTCTTTATGCCTCAAAAACTTGCCTCCGAGCCATGAATTCAAAAACAAGCACTTGCTTTAAGGCCCCTTGGAGCAACATTAAATGGATTGCGATCAAAAAGTTGGAAATCGCTGATCTAGAGAGTTGCAGATGCAGATGTTCCCACCAGAAATGACTAACCACCTGTTAAAAAATCTGGAATGAAGAAACAGCCTGTTCCTGCTGACTTGCTTAGAACAGAGGAATACTTATGCTGCCATAGTATAAATAACATTATAGTATCTCCCTGTTTAGCTATTTAGCAGACCTAGATGTTTGTCCCTGCTGCAGCTATTCCTGGATACTTCCATTATGGCATATTTTTGACTAGACATGCTCCCACCACTTAGGCTGCTCGCTCAAATGCGCTGCTAATATTTTTATTATACAGATAAGGAAAAAAATCAGGTGTAGTACGGTCAGAGGTTCTAGAATTGTAGGCGTAATACTATAAGTACCATAATAGAACAGCATAAGTAATATAGTGAATTGCATGCGTAAAACTGTAAGTGCTGTGATAGAACTGCAGGAGTCTTACTGTAAGTACAATAATAGAACAGCAGGAGTATTTCTGTAAATACTATCATAGAACTACAGGAGTATTACTGTATTATTGCAGAATTATTATTATAAGGACAGTTATTGAACAGTGGGACAGATATGGATTATTACTGTAAACACAATCAGAACAGCTGGATTATTAATGAAAGTATAATAGAACATCCGGACTATTACTGTAAGAACATTTATAGAACAGTGGAATTATTACTTCAGAACAGTGGAAGTAAATATAAGTAGTATCATAAAACAGTGGGTGTGTTACTGTAAGTACAATAATTGAACAGTGGAATCATTAATGTAGTATAATCATAGAACAGGTGAAATATTACTGTTAGATTTATAGAACTGTGGGATTATTACTGTAAGTACAATCATAGAACAGCAGGAGTATCACTGGAAGTATAATCATTGAATAGTGGGACTACTGTAAGTACAATTATAGAGCAGCAGGAGTATTACTGGTAGTACAATCATTGAACAATCATTGAACAGCTGAAATATTGCTTTAAGTACAATCAAATAACAGCTGGAGTATTAGTGTAAGAACTATCAGGATAGCAGAATTATTATTGTAAATACTATTATAAAACAGCAGGAGTTTTACTGTAAGTACCATCAGGACAACTGATCTTTTTTGTAAGTACTATTATAGAACAGCTGGTGTATTGATGTAAATACTATCATAGACCTGAGAGTTTTACTGTAAGTACTTGAAAACAGATGGAGTATTACTGTAACTACAATCAGAACAGCGGGATTGTAATTTACATTATTAATGTAACTATAATCATAGAACAGCTGGAATATTACTAGAAGTACAATTATTGAAAAGCAGGAGTATTACTCTAAGTATAGAACAGTGGGAGTTTTACTGTAATATAATTATTATTGTAAATACTATTATAGCACATCAGGAGAATTACTGTGAGTACTATCACAGAACAGCAGGAGTTGTACTGTAAGTACTATCAGGACAGCAGGATTATTGTAAATACTATGATTAAACAGATGTATTATTACTGTAAGTACAATCAGAACAGAGGGATTATTAATGTAAGTATAATCACAGAACAGAATATTATTGTAAGTGCATTTATAGAACTGCTGGATTATTACTGTCAGGACAGCAGGAGAATTACTATAAGTACATTTATAGAACAGCAGGAATATTACTGTAAGTACTATCAGGACAGTGAGAGTATTACTGTAGGTACAGTCATAGAATTGTTACTGTAAGTACTATCATAGAACTGAGAGTTTTACTGTAAGTAGTTTGAAAACAGATGGAGTATTACTGTAACTACAATCAGAACAGCGGGATTGTTACTTACATTATTAATGTAACTATAATCATAGAACAGCTGGAATATTACTAGAAGTACAATTATTGAAAAGCAGGAGTATTACTCTAAGTATAGAACAGTGGGAGTTTTACTGTAATATAATTATTATTGTAAATACTATTATAGCACATCAGGAGAATTACTGTGAGTACTATCATAGGACAGCAGGAGTTGTACTGTAAGTACTATCAGGACAGCAGGATTACTCTAAGTACATTTATAGAAAAGCAGGAGTATTATTGTAAATACTATGATTAAACAGATGGATTATTACTGTAAATACAATCAGAACAGAGGGATTATTAATGTAAGTATAATCACAGAACAGAATATTATTGTAAGTGCATTTATAGAACTGCTGGATTATTACTGTCAGGACAGCAGGAGTATTACTATAAGTACATTTATAGAACAGCAGGAATATTACTGTAAGTACTATCAGGACAGTGAGAGTATTACTGCAGGTACAGTCATAGAATTGTTACTGAAAGTACTATCATAGAACAGCAGGAGTATTTCTGTAGATTCAATCATAGAACAGAGGGATTATTGCTGTAAGTACTATCAGGACATTACTGTAAGTAGCACTGACTGCTCTCGCTTCCTCCTTTAGTTATTTAATTCCGAGGAACTTTACTGAGGAGACCGGTACCATTTATTGCGCTGATTGTTCTTCCCTTCTCTTTAGAGAAAAACGAATTCCCCGTGTGACAGAGGCAGCCAGGCAGTAAGTAAGGAGGCGGTGGGACATTTATCAATAGGCTGATGATTGTTCGAGTGCAGATAAAATGGCCCAGCGCTGGGAGTAGGGAAGCCGGGGCGGCAGAGCACATAATGTATTCACATCCCATTCGCAGCGTCAATATATACAGTTCATGAGACAGCCTGTGACAAGACAGTGCATTATTTTAAAAGGAAAGCATATGCTCATTAGTCACTTTAATGAGCACTTTGACATTCATATGGTGGGACAGAAGCTGGGAGGATGGATGGTCTGAATGTAGGCAGGGACCTCACAGTAGGGAGGGAAGGGGATCCACAGCCAATCACAGTTCTGCAGAGCTGTCTTTTAGGTACTCCATATAGTAGTCACTGTTCAGACTTTATATCACTTTTGTCCAACCTGTAGCCTTTTAGTCACTGCTCAATTCAGCTCCAAAAACACTGAGGTGCCATATTATATTCCTTGGTACAGTCAGTGGCGTAACTAGATATTACTGGGCCCCAAAGCAAATTATTTTTCAGGCCCCCAAAATGTTTAGAGGTTGACTTGTTTCTCCAATATTTATTGAAATTGTATATGAATTAGGGCCTCATGGGGCCCCTATACCTCCTGGGCCCCCCTGCAGCCACAGGGTCTGCTTCCTCTATAGTTACGCCCCTGGGTACAGTGTAAGGGTTTTGCTGATTTTGTGCCCAGTACATTCCAATCGTTCCATAAAAATTTACCAAACAAATATCTAAATTACGTACAATGAAGAGCAAAATCACAAATTAAAATTTCTCCAGAATTTTCCAGCATCTTTGTCGTAACAGAAATGGTAATGTATGTTACCATCCTGGTGACTTGTTCAAATGCTTCCCGTAGTTGGCCAAGAGTCGTGTTATACCTCCTCAGGCTTCCAACAAGGACCTGGAGACCTAGAAGCTTCATAATCTCTTTCCAAAACCAGAAATGAATAGCGGCTCTACTCTGTTACTGTCTCACTACTTAAAGGGATACTGTCATGGGAAAAACATTTTTTTTCAAAATGAATCAGTTAATAGTGCTGTTCCAGCAGAATTCTGCACTGAAATCCATTTCTCAAAAGAGCAAACAGATTTTTATATATTCAATTTTGAAATCTGACATGGGGCTAGACATATTGTCAATTTCCCAGCTGCCCCTGGTCATGTGACTTGTGCTCTGATAAACTTCAATCACTCTTTACTACTGTACTGCAAGTTGGAGTGATATCACCCCCCTCCCCTTTCCCCCCAGCAGCCTAACAACAGAACAATGGGAAGGTAACCAGATAGCAGCTCCCTAACACAAGATAACAGCTGCCTGGTAGATCTAAGAACAACACTCAATAGTAAAATCCAGGTCCCACTGAGACACATTCAGTTACATTGAGAAGAAAAAACAGCAGCCTGCCAGAAAGCATTTCTCTCCTAAAGTGCAGGCACAGGTCACATGACTGGGGGCAGCTGGGAAATTGACAAAATGTCTAGCCCCATGTCAGATTTCAAAATTAAATATAAAAAAATCAGTTTGCTCTTTTGAGAAATGGATTTCAGTGCAGAATTCTGCTGGAGTAGCACTATTAACTGGGATGACAGGATCCCTTTAAGCCAATATTTTCCCTACTTTCTCTTCCCAAATGCAGATTTCAAATTCCCTTCTGAAAGGGTTGACACAGATTTGGAAAGAATCCTAACCTGCCTCTGACAATTCTTTTTGAAGTCATAGAAATCCCTCATAAGCAAGTTAGCAAATGATACTTACAAACCTACATACTGTATCTCCTGAAACCCCTAGTGCTAAATAACCTGAAAACTCTACCTCTGTCTCATTAATGTCTGAAAGAAGCTCAATCTCCCGCTTCCAAAAACTGTTATCACGAATAACTAAAATAGGGATGACTGTTACACTGATAATAATTTCACCAGTCTTAACAGTCCGCTTTATAAAAAATGTAATCAATCAAATATTTGTTGAATTCAATCATCCTTTAGTGAACCTTCCGACTGGTTTACTAGCCAGTGACCATAAAGAAAGAGCACATCTCCAGTTAATACTTATCTTATTATCTCTTACCTTTACGTTATCCCTTGTTTCCTGTTAAAAAGTGATTTCAGCATTGAATTCAGCAGGAATTCTTCCTCCACTTCTGTCAGTTCCTCTACCTCTGATTCCCATTTTGTTGCTTGAGATGACATCTTTATTACTACTGTACCTGTCGAGGGATACTTCTTAAAGAATGCATTTCCTATTGATGTATCTCCTGTCAAAACAAATCTGGTCATAAGGGCTAAAGTTGGGTCTCCTCTTTCCTTCTTCATTCTCTTCCCTTTAACCAAAATACAACCTCCCATTCTCACCTTCTTCATAACCATCTACCCCATGCCCTTGTCTGGCCTTCAAAATGTCCTCATTAGCTCTTCCTTCCTCCAACCCATTTCCACCTTTCCTAACCCCACAAAAGATTTCCATCTACCGTATCTTTATTCGTCTCTCATGCCAGATTGGGAATGATTTTAAACATTCCTCTGGACAAGCAATTCATCAATCAAAGCCTTGACCACAAAACAATGACCCAGGAACATCTTTTCTCTTCTTAGTCCACTTAATTTGTTTTAAAAATCTCTTTATATTTTTAAGCCACCAATTGTATTCAGTATGTAAAAAGGTTTAAGTCATTTGGTTTATTACAATAACACATATGATTCTTGACATGCATTAATGGAGAAGTAGAGGATCTATGATACAATTCTGGCTAATGTTCAATAACAAAGCAAAGCCAATGGAAAAGTAAAACATAAAAAGAAAAATCAAAGAAAACATCTTACTTAATTTTAATGATATTCCTTTTCTCCGTGCTGTTCAGCAACTTCTTCATTTTGCTCATGTGCATCTTTTCTCCCCCATATTATTCCTAGGTACCCCAGAAGAAGTATGTGAAATACCACCCCTATCCTCCTTCAATCAGGATCCCATTGTTATTTTTTCCATTTTGCATTGCAACAGAAACCCCACTCTTTCCCTTCCCCAATAACATTTACATTATTATTATGTACCTTTGACATTATATCAGAACCCCCACTTTATCTCAGTGTTTCCAAGTTTTTTGTCCTCCCACTTTGTGGTTCATTATTTGTTCAGGGTAACATGACTTTTCCACTGTGGAGATCCGTTAGGGTGAACTATGTTACTATGTCACCTCAGTTCACCTTATCCAATGACCAATACATTTCATTTGGGGGAAATATGAACAATGAAGAAAGCAGATATTTTATTGCTGAAATACATAGTGAATGTGACTAGGACTATGATCTATACTTGTGTTTCTGTAACAAAAGCTAAATTATCATGGCTTAATGTACAATAGTTGGGGTTGAAGCACTAGTAAGAGAAGAGTTGACCTACCTTAGCGTTAACCAGAGCTCAAAGTTGTGCAGATACATTATTTGGTTACTTAGGTGAGACTTTCACCTGTTAGGCCTCAATGCTGTACCCTCCAGCAGAACCTGCTCCATTTCTGCTGATGCTACAACTGACGTCAGTTAGATGATGAATAACCTGCGAAGCCCGGAGACAGGCTGAGGGCCGAGACTGTTGGTAATAAATGAGCAGAACTGGGCAGTATGAGCTCAGATAAAACAGAAATCCAGTGATGTATGGGATGACAAGCTGTTAGCAATTTGTTCTTACATGGGGAGTCATTTGTCAAGTAGTAGAGAGAAGATGCGGTGGAACAATGACTTCCACACATAAACACATCTGTCAGGCTTTCATACGGCCACCAAGCAGAACCTTTCCTTGTCTTCTCGATGACCACCCAGTGTTTATAATAGACTCGACAAACACAAACCTCTGATGAGACATTGAAGACAAAGACATAATACAAGCTCAATGTACAGATACAACTGTCATTACGGCTCTGGTGCATCGGCGACACATTTGGCACACAAGGTAATGTATCATTGTGGGACATCCTTAATGCATCATCCCCCCTACTTCAAAATCAATGTTCACATCATAGTGTCCTTATAATACTTTTTTTTTTTTTACCAGGAAGGCTAACCAAGTAGATGTTTGTATTAGGTCCCTATCTCTTGTTCATGTGGACATTCATAGAACCCGCTTCCTCACCCACAGCTAGTACATGTGATAAAATAATAAAAACATTGGTGCAAAGGTCTAGCAGCCAATCAAATGGTTACTCTCGAATAAATGATATGTAAATGCTACCTGTTAATTGGTTGCTATTGCTGGCTAGATCTACAGAAAACTGCACATTTTATTTCATTGTACCTATGTAGAGGGTTATGTTAGCATATCTTAGTATTTAAATGAAGCAAGGAACCCCCCTCATCCTATCTTATTTCTTCATTTGTCGTCATGATGAAAAATAGAGATAATGAATATTTAAAGGTTAAATCCAGTTTCTAAAATTTCAGCTTCTGCTGATACACTACATGGCCAAAAGTACGTTGACACCTCTTATACTAATTGGAACTGACAAACTAAACCCATCATTGCTACAACTATGGAAGACCCTTTTATATTATCACAATGTTCCTATGTGAGATCCATACAGAATGGGTTTACTGAGATGGTAGTGGAAAACCTGACTGCATAGACCACTGATCTCAACCCATCTGAATCCCTGTGTGATGAATTGTGAGTTGGGCACCAATATCAGTGCCCAACCTTGTACATGTGAATTAAAGACAATTTAATTCAATGTTCCAACATCTGGTTGAAGCCTTACCAGACAATTAGAGGGTAAGAGAGCTGTTAGCAGCAAAGAGCAGGCCAACCTAATATATATCCACTTGGTTTTGGAAGGTGACATTGTCCACATACCTTTGGCCATAGCTTTTAAGGACTTAACACACACTTTATATAAGTTCTTTTTTCAAATTGAATAAGTTCTTGTAACCAACCACCCAAAAATAGTTAAGCGAGAACCAAACTGATGTTTTTTTTAAAAAAATATTGACAAAATACTAATGAAAATGTTCAATACTTGGTGGCATATATGACGTAACTTTGCTGATAAGTAACAACAGCGTTTGGAGGACGATCAGTAGATCTCTATCATCCTGACACGCCCATATCTTACAGTTTTACCATTTTCCCCTCCCTTTTGCAGGATAGCTGAAGTTCACTTACATTTAGATAGGGACATTTTGTAGACAGTTCTTTTAGGTCTATCTTTGGATTTCTTCCCACAAAGGTTCTTAAACTTATGTTTTTTTAAGGACTAACATGCCGTAATCAACAGCCAGGCCTCATGAAAGTCGATTACCGGTACAGTGTTGGACTGGGATGCCAAGGGCCCACCAGAAAACCTTAGGCTGAGGGACCACTTTCCAAACTATTATACCTCCTCTCCTCACTCAACCTCTTTATTCTATTATTATCTTTCCTCTACATACTATATGTATATGCTATATGCTTCCATTATCAAGCCTCTTTATTCCCATAAAGAAATAGGGAATGACCATGAAATAGGCCAAATGGTTAGAAGCAAGAGGCCCACTGACTCCTGGGCCAAATGGGAGTTTCCTGGTGGGCCAGACACGGTACTGGTATCTGCAAAATTATGGCGATTTATAAACCCAAACAAGGGAAAGTTGTGCTCACCACTATTTGTTAAAACCATTAGGCGGGGGTGCAATGAGGGTGTGACCACAAAATACATATAGACAAATACAAGAGTCCTCTGCACTCAACCCATTATCAATATATTTAAGACAGAGACATTTTGTGCTACTGCTGCTAAAAAATGCCTTACCCTTTAAACAACACAGAGATTGTTTGTCCATATATTGCAATATATTTAAGCTGAACAACTACGTCAAAGTCATCCCATATCTGGCCAGTCCTACGCTCAATTTCATCTGATTCATTAAGAATTCAATTGCTTCATTATACATTTTATAAAGGGACTAAGTTTTACCTGCAACTTACTTGTTGCTTTCAAAGTAAAACTCCCAAACTTGGCTGCCCTTTTATTAGACACCAGTGGGATCACCTGACTATCATCCCTTTGTAAAATGTATAATTAAGCAATTGAATTCTTAATGAATCAGATGAAAATTAAGCGTAGGACTGGCCAGATATGGGATGAGTTTGACGTAGTTGTTCAGCTTAAATATATTGCAATATATGGACAAACAATCCCTGTGTTGTTTAAAGGGTAAGGCATTTTTCAGTAGCAGTAGCACAAAATGTCTCTGTCTTAAATATATTGATAATGGGTTGAGTGCAGAGGACTCTTGTATTTGTCTATATGTATTTTGTGGTCACAGCCTCATTGCACCCCCGCCTAATGGTTTTAAAAATTAGTGGTGAGCACAACTTTCCCTTGTTTGTTATAGTTTATACAGGAGCAGTGACCAGCTCCATGTTGTAGCTCCCACCCTTCCCAGCTATAGTCAGGTGATCCCACTGGTGTCTAATAAAAGGGCAGCCAAGTATGGAGGTTTACTTTGAAAGCAGCAAGTTAAGTTGCAGGTAATACCTAGTCCCTTTGTAAAATGTATAATGAAGCAATAGAATTCTTAATGAATCAGATAAAATTGAGCATAGGACTGGCCAGATATGGGATGACTGTGACGTAGTTGTTCAGCTTAAATATATTGCAATATATGGACAAACAATCCCTGTTTTGTTTAAAGGGTAAGGCATTTTTTAGTAGCAGTAGCACAAAATGTCTCTGTCTTAAATATATTGATAATGGGTTGAGTGCAGAGGAATCTTGTATTTGTCTAGATTTATAAAGCCAGAAATAGTAATAATGTTGTCAAACAGAATGAAACAAGTTGGGTCAGAATCTAGTTTTTAGTGCAGTAGAAGAGGAGACTAGTTCTTTAGAAGAACAAGTCTCCTTAGACGTAAGAGGAGCAAGTAGCACACTCAGGTATTTTCAGAAAGATTTACAGATTGAAAAACACTTTTTTCAAAAAAGCTGAAATATCAAGACTCTGAAAGATTATATTATGTCTACGGTGGGACATCATCAGGATCAGAATAAGAATAATGTTCTAATGTAGTTTTTTGTCTGATGTTTGATCCTACCGCCTAGTGAAATCCCAAGGTAGATAGCAAACAGACATAAAGGGAGTATGTATCATCTAAATTGCAAAGTTCTTTACTAGGGATTGGGTAGAGAATGGGAGGCTCTTCTTTAGTGAGTGACCTCATAATTAAATGTTACATGAATGCAGTTGGCATCATTTGCTGACCGATCTAAAGGGAAAGTACCAAGCAGCTCTTCCATGGTGATCCCCATTTATAATGTTATGTCAAATTCTGTAAAATAGATATCTTTTAATGAATGTAGATGACTATGACCAATGGACATTAAACAAATAGAACCAGGCACTGGTTCCTTTCCCTTCTTCTCAGCTTCCCCCTATGACAGCCTTGAACTTTGACTTTTGTTCTGCTTTTAAATGAATGGCTTGGCAACCTGTAGTATTTATTATGACACCTTCATTATAGGGGCATTGTTTTGTATTTATAAAGTATGGTTTATAAAATCACTTTACAGTAAGCAAAATGGTGGCTGTCAGAAATATATCTATCCCAAATATAGAGAGAAAAATCAGAACATTCCATATAAAAAGAAATGGTCATGGCTTGCTTACCCTATAATTAGGGAATATGTTTAAAACTAAATAGTATATGCTCTCTATGAATTGATTTTATTGTGGGCTTTCTGCTCTCTAACAATAAAAACCCACAGCACCCAAAGAAAGGAGTTGTACCCCGGTATACTTTCCAGTATTTAGCAGTGTGGGATTTGGGGACAAATCTGGGTTAACCGTTTTCTAGACATGATAAATATGTACGGAAGAAAAGCTGCTGTAGAAATTGAGGTCAAAATTGATTTTGCTCAGTGTTGGGAAGTCTCAGCAGAGGGCATAAATTGAAATTAATTGGGGATATGTTAGCACATAAATCAAGGGAGACGGTTTTAAACTGTAAAAAGCGTTGGAGAATGAAAATTAAATCTATGTCCATATTGGCTTTGGAAAATCTGAGAGATGATAAACTTTTCTATTCTGCGCCAGGACAAAACCCAGGGGCGGAAAGGAAAATTAATACCAGTCTGGCAGCATCAGATTTTTACTCATTGCTTATAATATTGTTCATCCCAATGTTAGCTTCTTTTATCCAACATGTGACAAAGCATATCACTTCCTAGTATAGCCTTAATGAATTGTGTTGTGCCTAAATAAGGAGCTACAGCATACCCTCATACTGTCTAGGGGGCATAATATGGTATCTCGTATATATATATTTATATATATATATATATATATATATATATATATATATATATATATATATATATCTATACGGTATATATACGGTATATATATATATATATATATATATATATATATATATATATATATATATATATATATACATACAGAGAAAGATCTATGCCTTTATACTGTAAGGGGAATAATATGGCACTACCTCCTTCAATGTCAGACTGGGCCGGCGGGACACCAGGAAAAAACCCGGTTGGCCCCGCCAGCCCAGACCCGGTAATTGCGCGGCTGCCGGAAGCGGCTTCTACACTGAACCCCATATTTAAATACAACTACACAGAGAAGGAATGTTCTGGGCACACTATATACTGTATATGTGTGTGTATATGTGTGTGTATATGTATACAAATACAGGAATGTTTTGCACTGTCTTTACTTTCTCATAGAAATAATATGGCAGCTCTTTAACTGCGTGTAAGAGTCTTACCGATGCGGCGGGGACGCCCGCCGCATGGTCCTCGAGCCAGTGCTGGCGCCGGCCCCATCTTGGAATCTAGGGCACGTGCAGCGCGCCTGCGCGCCTCTTAAAGGCGCAGGCACGCTGGCGCATTTGCGCCAGCACGTTTCTGACGCCTGTTTGGCGCGAAATTTGAACCTATTTAAGGCCCATTCAGTTTCCCAGCCAGTGCCCATGATAGAACTTTTTTCTAGTGGTTCCTGAGCCTTGTGCGTCTGATCTGTTCTGTATCTAGTCCGTTTGATTACCCATGTTTGACCCAGCCTGTTCCTGACTATTCTGCATTCTGTATCCTGACCCTTGCCTGCCTACGACAACTCTTCCTGCTTAACCCCTTGATTGACAACCCGGTTTGACCCTTGCCTGCCTGACGATTCTTGATATCTGCCTGCCTCGACCTTGCCTGTCTGATGATTCTCTCGCTTGCTCCATTTGTACCGTGACCTTCGGCCCAAAAGACTCTGCTAACAGCCGTGCCCCTTCACCAGCCAGAACATCTTGCCTTGCACCCCTCGTTAAGTCCAGGTGGCACCCAAGTAAGCTGAGGGCTCCTCCCGAAGCCCAACGGTGGTCACACTACTGGTGAAGCCGAGCCGAGACCAGGGTGCTTGGCATTTGTTCTGGTATCGGGTGCCGGCCGTGACACTGCGTTTCCGCTTATTTATGACCTTGCACCACCATCTCTCACCAGATTCCACCAAATAGTTTTTGCGGTTTTCCTAAATCACGACGATTCTGTCTTGAATAACAACAGATTTATTGCCCTTACCCAGTCTGCTTTGACTTTTTTATTTGCTCGTCAGTTCAGTTAGTTAAACTATTATGTAAAAATTATTTATACGGCCTTCAAATTGAAAGCCATTGACTGGAAAGGTCTGTCATAAAATATGGCCAGATTGCTATTTTTCTTTCATATTGAGGAAGTAGCTTATGATTACCAGTAAATATGCTCAGGGTTGACATCTCATCTGTAATTAGAGGGAGGACGTGAAATTAAATAATGCATGCACACAAACACATTGCTTGAAAGTGGGGCCAAAAATAACTTTTTACTGATTTGAATCAGGATTATTTATTATTGGACTCTACCTTTTTAAAGTTTCAAAAAACAAACCCATTATTTTTTTCTTTATTAGCATTTGTAACCCCCTAAGCCTCCCCCTTATTCAATCTCATAAAACGGCCATTTGTTTGAGTTATAAATGCCATGCCCCTCCCACTGTAAACTGCCATCAGAGCATTCAAGGCTAGCCCACTGTTTAGGTAGCAGACTTCCTACCTTTTTCCCTCTAAGTTTCCATCAGAATGTTTTAGTCCTATGCTTGTGTTACAGATTCCATACTCCTCCCCCAGTAAGATACCATCAGAGTATTCTAGACCCACTTACTTCTTAATATATAAACTCCCTGCAAACTGCCATCAGAGTGTTGACTCCGTACCCATCTCTGAAAACTGCCATTATGGTGGTCTAGTTCCACCTATTGCTTGATTAACTATCTCCTTGATCCCTTGTAATCAAACCCACTGCTTGATTTACTATCTCCTTGACCCCCTATAATCCCACCTGCTGCTTGAGTTACAGATTCCCCTCCCCTATAACCGGCCATCACCGTGTCCAAGTCTTCCCCTTCTGTCTGAGTTGACTGTGTGACCCCCGTTGTAATGAGTGTTGCCATCTGGCCAGTATTTTACCGGCTCGGCCGGTAAAAATGATGGTTGATCCCAATGTCATTGATAGGGAAAAAAGATAAATATATAGGAAGGCCGGTATTTTTTTCCAGAAAAGATGGGAACCCTAGTTGTAATGCATTATAGTGATGGTGTGTAAATTCCCTTGAAGGCCACAGAGCTTATCATCCAAACCAGAATTGCAAATCTATCGGACAGTCATGAACACCTGAATGCTGGCAGTTGCTGCTCATACCAGAGGGGCCCACAACACTGACTTCTCCAAACTCCACATTATGAAACCAATTAGTAGACCAGTATGGATTAATTTCCCATCTTGCATTATTAAACTGGGAGCTGTGGTCTCCTCCATAAGTGCTCGCTCTGACTTTGTGTTAATTCAGTCAAGAGACAATGACAGGTAAAATATCCGGCTGGTTCTCTCCATTTACTTAAATAACGTATTTGGCACCGCTCGTCTGATTAAAGTGTGCGAGAGACGTCCAAGAGAGAGAGCACTGTTTAAATAACTCATAACTATTTCTTGAGCGCCTACTAAAAGTCGTGTAACACAGTTTGGCAATGGGTGCTGGTGTCCATTTGCATAATGTATTTTTTATACGGACAGCTCGGGCTCTATGTATGTCAGACAGAGCGTAAGAATGATATGTTAGATCTCATCTAACATTCACACACTAAAGATGGATTTCTATTCTGCGCCAGCAAAGACTCATGTCAGGAATACATCTCAGCAGGCAATTCCATCCCTGTCTCCCCATCAGGTTAGGGAATCCACTTACTTTAGAGTGGTTATTTCAATATGTCCTGAAAGCTTTACAGATGCTTTGGGCAAATAATTATCTGATTTTACCATTAGAACATCATTGATAATTCCAACTGACAGGGTTTTCGGTTGGATAAAAGTGCTCCAAGCAGGCATGAGTGTTCGGGAACGTGCATGTTGTGGGCCAGCAGATAAACAGTTATGGTACTGTAGTGCAAGATGGTGGCAATAGACAAGGTAAAGAGAGTAGGACAAGTAGGTGACAGTAGGGGAAGAGGAAGAGAGTAGGACAAGTTGGTGACAGTTGGAAAAATGAAGAGAGTAGGACAAGTTGGTGACAGTAGGAGAAGATGAAGAGAGTAGGACAAGTTGGTCAAATTATGAGAAGATGGAGGCAGAATGGCAAGAATGTGTAGATGGTGATAATACAGCAAGAAATACAAGATGGATACATTAGGGCAAGATGGAGACAGTAGGACAAGAGGGCAAGATGGAGACAGTAGGACAAGAGGGCAAGATGGAGACAGTAGGGCAATATGGAGACGGTAGAGCAAGATGGAGACGGTAAGGCAAGATGGAGACGGTAGGGCAAGATGGAGACGGTAGGGCAAGATGGAGTTGGCAAGGTAGGGTGGTGACAGTAGGGCAAAATCTAGATGGTAGGTAGGGTAAGATGGAGACAGAAGTTCAAGGTGGTGACAGTAGGACAGGGATTCTTAACTTTTTTTCTAAGCGGAACCAATTTAAGTTTGGTACTTAAGTTAATTACGCATGTTATTCAATCATGATTGACTACTGTAGTAGAGAAATCAACTTCACTAATGAAGTAGTGAGTATGGAGACCCACCCAGAGGCGCATCGCCAATGAGGCGAATTGAGACTGTTACCTCAGGCGGCAGCGCCCCACGAGGTACCAGGGGCGGCAAAATGGCACTCCTGGTACTTTAAGAGCCGAATTTCCAAACCGGAAATTCGGCTCTTCTAGCGCAGAGAGCACAGTTAGGCTCTCTACGTTAGTGCACTGGCCCTCTCTGCTGCCCTGATGGACCCCCCCGGACCCCCCTCAGGTGCAAAAAGGTAAGCACACAGCCCCTCCGCCTCGGGCAGCGGAGGGGCCAGGATCGCCCCTGAACGGTATGAACAGTATAGGGACAGTAGAGCAATATCTTGACAGTAGGACAAAATGGAGATTATAGGACACAATGGTGTCAGCAGAGTAAGAGAGCAACAACAGGACAAGAATCACACAGTAGGCCAAGTCAAAGGCACGAGGGTGCTGGAGACAGTAAAATAGAGGCAATAAGCCAAACTGGACAATATAGAAAATGAATAACAATATGGTGATGTCACAATTCTAACATTAAGACAATATGTTAAGAATTGAAAGTGTGGGGAGATGGTCACAGTAAGGTAACAAGGAAGGAGGATGACAGTAGAGCAAGATGGTTCAGAGTACAGCTTGTACTGCCATTGAGTAAATACAAGAGTTTTAGTACATGCCATTGTAAAGGGCAATATCTTTTGACCCTTAGTAGTGCAGCACTTCTGCCTATCCATACTTATATGAGTCTTTTGTTTTATTCTATTGATTTCTATTTATTTCATGGTCTGCCGAGCACAGCACCCCCTGTGGTACTAAATGAGCACATGCAATTGACTCGTCGTTGCTATAGTAAAAAGACAATGAGAAACACATAACCCACACACAGTGCGAGTGCAACTTCATCATAAATAGGCAAAAGTCTCGAGAAAAAGAGAGAAATTGCAGAAGTGCTCACGTGCAGAAAGGTATTGATCCTGACCCGGGTGCAACGGGCAGAATCCTCACGGGATTCCATCCACATTTGGAAATTAATTAGATAATTGATTTTGATTACACATGAAGCTGGTGGAATTGAAGTATTGTGAGCAGGTCATAACCCGAGACTGATATCCCAGGAGGGTGAGCAAGTCATTCCCAATTCTCCCGGCTCCGCTGCTCTTCACTTCATCCCTCGCTTTATAGATGATCTCACAGAAGAGGAAGCTTTAATGCACTCGGTTAGGAACAAAGGGAAAGATCCTGCATAACTTAATCTCAATTACAGAAAAGAGGAGGAGGAATATGAACTCCCAAATAATTACACATATTCTGCTCTTCATAGACTCATGGCTCCTGTGTTCGTTTCATTTACAGATCCAGAGCAGCAATTCTGTTTGCAGCCACCAGGGATGCTCTTGTCTTCTGTGGAGGCAGTATGGCAGCTCCTGCTCTTACAATAAATGCAGGTAAGAAGAGTAGAGATACACATGCAGCAAATTATTCCATGTACTTTAAAGCCTCATACATTAGCATTTGACCATTATGGATATTAATATATTCATAATCCAAGTAGAGAGGAAATACATCATTTCTAGGTGTCTAGAATAGATTAGGGGTGTAGCCTAAAATATAACAAACAAGGGAAAGTTGTGCTCACCACTCATTTTTAAAACCATTAGGCAGGGGTGCAATGAGGCTGTGACCACACAATACATATAGACAAATACAAGAGGTTCTCTGCCGTGATGGATGAATTTGATGCTATATTCGTGAAACGGGTGAAAAATTTGCGAAATAGGAATTTTGACACTGGCGACTATTTCGACGCCGGCAACATTAGATGCCCATTTAAATCAATGGGTGTCCGTTAATCATAGCCGGCGTATAACATGGAACTATTTTTGTCTATATGTATTTTGTGGTCACAGCCTCATTGCACCCCCGCCTAATGGTTTTAAAAACTAGTGGTGAGCACAACTTTCCCTTGTTTGTTATAGTTATACAGGAGCAGTGACCAGCTCCATGTTGTAGCTCCCACCCCTCCCAGCTATAGTCAGGTGATCCCACTGGTGTCTAATAAAAGGGCAGCCAAGTTTGGAGGTTTACTTTGAAAGCAGCAAGTAAGTTGCAGGTAAAACTTAGTCCCTGTGTAAAATGTATAATGAAGCAATAGAATTCTTAATGAATCAGATAAAATTGAGCATAGGACTGGCCAGATATGGGATGACTGTGACGTAGTTGTTCAGCTTAAATATATTGCAATATATGGACAAACAATCCCTGTTTTGTTTAAAGGGTAAGGCATTTTTCAGTAGCAGTAGCACAAAATGTCTCTGTCTTAAATATATTGATAATGGGTTGAGTGCAGAGGACTCTTGTATTTGTTTATGTGAAGCCTAAAATGCACTGATTTGTAAAAATGAGTTTGTACAAAAATGACCTCCCTAATGACTTCAGCCAAAGCATATTCTCCATAAGAAGAAGTCAGGCAGGCGCTGACTGTCCCTACTGCCAGAAACAGCAATTGGCAGTTAGGCAGAGCTTGAAAACAGGTAAGTACTACATCCACCTTGGCTCAGCACAGAACAAGGAGCTAGAGCAGGTAGGTATAGGTAGAAAGCAGGTAAATACTGCAGCAAAGCTGTATCAGCGCACAACAAGGGAGGAAAGCAGGAAAAAGAGGTAAGTACCGCTGCTAGCTTTACTCAGCATTGGAAAGAAGGTAAGTACTGCAGGCAGCTTGTCTCAGAACAGAAACAGGAAGTAGAACAGGTAGGCAGGGAGAGAGAACAAGTAAGTATTGTGGGCAGCTTGGGTCAAAACAGGAAGTGGAGCATGTAGCGAGAAATTCAGTAGAAAGTAGGTAAGTACTGCAGGCAGCTTGGGTCACAACAGAAACAGGGAGTAGAGAGGTTCGGCAGGGACAGAAAACAGTTAATTACTGAAGACAGCTTGAGTCAGAAACAGGAAGTAGAGCAGGTAGGCAGGGAGAGAGAACAGGTAAGTACTGTGGGCAGCTTGAGTCAGAAACAGGAAGTAGAACAGGGAGAGAGAACAGGTAAGTACTGCAGGCAGCTTGTCTCAGAACAGAAACAGGAAGTAGAGCAGGTAGGCAGGGAGAGAGAACAAGTAAGTATTGTGGGCAGCTTGGGTCAAAACAGGAAGTGGAGCATGTAGAGAGAGATACAGTAGAAAGTAGGTAAGTATTGCAGGCAACTTGGGTCACAACAGAAACAGGGAGTAGAGAGGGTCGGCAGAGACAGAAAACAGTTAATTATTGAAGACAGCTTGAGTCAGAAACAGGAAGTAGAGCAGGTAGGCAGGGAGAGAGAACAGGTAAGTACTGTGGGCAGCTTGGGTCACAACAGAAACAGGAAGTAGAGCAGGGATTCATGGGTAGAAGACAGGTAAGTTTTGCAGGAAGTTTTGTCTAATTTACTCATATAGTTCACCTTTACCAGTCGTTACTTGCACTGTTATGTGACTGTGTTTGGCCTCGGCCCAGTCATATGGAAATGGCTAAAGTGACTGACTGCACCATTGTGACTGTTTAATATCCGAGAGAGACAGAGGTGCCACCTAATGTTCCCACCAGGTCCGCTTGTTTAGTCTCATTTCATGGATGAGAGCGAGAGGTGTATCAGAGCTGTCATCTCCCGTATTACATTGTCCTCTGTGTGAAATCAGGAATATGTGTTTGGAAGGTGTGTAATGACTCGGTGTGGCCCCGCCGGCCCCCCACTGGGCTGTCTCATACGTCTCTGCAACATGCACATTTTAAATACAATGAATATATTTCTATAACCGAGGTAACGCTTGTTTTCAAGGAGGCGCCTGTCTGACTGTGGGATCAGAGCCAGTGGGTGTGAAATATGGGAAGTATATTGCTTTATTCTCTTGCATATATAGAGGCCTGAAACCCCAACTCTGCAGCATTATCATATGTTATATACACTAATAATGAGATTTTCTGTTTCCCTGGTAGGTCGTCACTAAATACACTACCACATTCTTATAGGAAGGTGCCGCTAATGAGTTCCCTGTATTTCTCCTAAATGCGCCCCAACTCTTCTGATGCTGAATGTACCACTCACTTTGACCTTCTTTCAGGAAGTGTCCATCTGTGGTTCCTCATTCTGTATGTGCCCCTCACCTTCCCCCCTGTCTGGGAAGGGTCCATCTGTTGTTCCTCATTCTGCATGTACCCCTCACCTTCTCCTCTGCTTGGGAAGGTCCATCTGTGGTTCCTCATTATGTTTGTGCCCCTCACCTTCCCCTCTGTCTGGGCAGGGTCTATCTGTGGTTCCACATTCGGAATGTGCCCCTCACTTTCCCCTCTATCTGGAAATGTCCATCTGTGGTTCCTCATTCTGTATGTGCCCCTCACCTTCCCCTCTGTTTGGGCAGGGTCTATCTGTGGTTCCACATTCGGAATGTGCCCCTCACTTTCCCCTCTATCTGGAAATGTCCATCTGTGGTTCCTCATTCTGTATGTGCCTCTCAACTTCCCCTCTGTCTGGGCAGGGTCCATCTGTGGTTCCTCATTCTGTATGTGCCTCTCAACTTCCCCTCTGT
This sequence comes from Xenopus laevis, assembly GCF_017654675.1. NCBI lineage: Eukaryota > Metazoa > Chordata > Amphibia > Anura > Pipidae > Xenopus > Xenopus laevis. The sequence goes on from NC_054381.1 coordinate 160,994,623, forward strand.
CTGGGCAGGGTCCACCTCTGGTTCCTCTTTCTGTATGTACCACTCACCTTCTCCTCTGTCTTGGCAGGGTCCATCTGTGGTTCCTCATTCTGTATGTAGAACCCACCTTCCCCTCTATCTGGGCAGGGTCCATCTGTGGTTCCTCATTCTGTATGTAGAACCCACCTTCCCCTCTATCTGGGAAGAGTCCATCTGCGGTTCCTCATTCTGTATGTGCCCCTCACCTTCCCCTCTGTCTGAGCAGGGTCCATCTGCAGTTTTTCATTCTGTATGTACCTCATCTTTTTCTCTGTCTGGGCAGGGTCCATCTGTGGTACCTCACTCTGTATGTGCTCCTCACCTTTCCCTCTGTCTGTGCAGGCTCCATATGTGGTTCTTCATTCTGTTTGTGTGTGCTCCTCAACTTCCCCTATGTCTGGGCAGGGTCCATCTGTGGTTCCTCATTCTGTATGTGCCCCTCACCTTCCCCTCTGTCTGAGCAGGGTCCATCTGCAGTTTTTCATTCTGTATGTACCTTTCATCTTTTTCTCTGTCTGGGCAGGGTCCATCTATGGTTCCTCATTCTGTATGTGTCCCTTACCTTCCCCTCTGTCTGGGCAGGGTCCATCTGTGGTTCCTCATTCTGTATGTGCCCCTCACCTTCCCCTCTGTCTGGGCAGGGTCCAGCTGTGGTTCCTCAATCTGTATGTTCCCCTCACCTTCCTCTGGGTATATCACCTTGCCTCCTGTAAGATACACCTATGGTTACAAGATTCCTCAGTCTATTATTTTGTCTATGACACTGTGTAATTTTCCTCTTTCATAAGACTGAAATAACAAAGTCACTGGTGTGAGCAACACAAGCACTGCAGATGAAGTGTTACTGTATGTGCTATTTTCTATCAGGGTAAGGCAACCCACGGTGCACATTTACTATTGACATTGGCCACATACTGTGTATATCAACCAATTAACCACACAGAAAACCTCGTCAGCATTAATCAAATGAAGGAATGAATGGATAAACAAACTATTCTACTTTTGTGCATTATTTGCAGGGTCTTTTGCAAAAACTCTTATTTCTGAGCCCAGAGCCATAAGTCATGGGACTCTTGTTCCGGTCAGTTTAATCCTGTGATTTTCTAAACGTTCAGTGAAACCATTTTCTGACCTTGATGGCGGGAGGGAAGAGCGTTTTTTTTTTCTCTCATCGCTTACTTCTTTTAGTTTTCCAAGGCTGACGCCGTGCCTGGGACTCGCCGCTGCTTCTACCTTTTACCTTTGAAATTAATCATTTTGTTCCTAAAACACAGATGGGAAAGTAGCGAGTCAGCAGTACGGGCGGCAGCGCAGCCACAAAAAGCCCCGCAAATACGACATTCTCTCTGAACAAGCAAAGGCTGGGAACATGTTTCCCTCAGGAAGGGGAAATTAAGTCTCTTTCAGAGGCCGTAATGGGTTTGTGTAACAGCTGCTGCCGAGATCACAGTCGGAGCAGCTACAGACATTGCTTTTTCACTCCTGGAGCCCCAGAAGGGGTAAAATGAGATGTGTAATCACAGCAAATCTACAGAACCCTCTGCTCCTCCATCTGTGTCAGCCTCCAGCGAGGGAAAATGCTCTCACATAACTGATCCTTCCATGGAATCATCTACGATGTGGCCCTAAAAAAGTCCAATCCAATAACAATAGCCAATCACAGATCCATTGCTCTTTGTGTGGCACCTGACATGATACACCAGTGAGACACAGGTAAAAGCTGACTGGGTCATAAGATACACAGGACACAGGGTGGCAGCCAAGTTGCAGTAGAGCCCAAAGCAAAAATATTTTTGTGGTGGTTTAAGGCTCTTCAGCTACAACAAACTACAACTCCCATTATTCAACACCTCATACTGTCTCCATCTTACCCTAATGTTGGAATGTTGCTCTTGTGTCACACCCTACCCTACCATATTGCCAAACTGTCACTATCTTCCCTACTGTCCCCATCTTTCCCTACTGTCTTCATCTTGTACTGCTGTCTCCATCTTGTCCTACAGTCTTCATCTTACCCTATTGTCTCCATCTTACACTACTGTCTCCATTTTGTCCTATTCTCTCCAACCTGCCCTACTGTCTTCAACTTGCCCTACTGTCTCCATCTTGCCCTACTGCCTCCATCTTGCCCTACTGCCTCCATCTTGCCCTACTGCCTCCATCTTGCCCTACTGTCTCCACCTTGTCCTACTTTCTCCATCTTGCTCTACTGTCTCCATCTGCTCCCACTGTCTTCATCTTACCCTACTGTCTCCAATTGTCTCAATTTTGACTTACTGTCAGCCTCTTGTAGCACTTTCAGCATCTTGCTATGCTCTCTAAAACAATGGCAGCATAACTATGGCAAAAGTTTTCTAATTCATAGTTTAAATTGGGGATGTCCAACTTGAACCCTTTTTGCTTTTGTTTTACACCGACATCCTGCTGACAGGTGTAGGAGAGCATCCTAGGAGGAGAACCATGCAGATAAAGGCTAAAAGGTTGGAAATGACTTGTTCATTCTTTTCTTTGTCATCCCTGGTTGTGGAATTCCACTGGATTTTTGTGGCCATTTGATGATGATGATGAATCTATGTATGATGGCAACATTCTTACTCTGGAAAGTACTGGCCTTTTGAGTCTATGAAATGTGCCCTAACTGAGCTGTCTAATGCAGTTGGTTCGGGTGATGGGGCTAGCCTCTGAAAGAAGGGAAAGCACAGTGCTCACCTGACAGATTTTGACCATAATTTAAGGCCCCTCACACTGCCTACTACTTATTGAATGTCCTCTCATCAAGCCCTTTGAATATTCTAATATTTTTATTGGTTGCATATAGATTTAGCCCTCTGGGCTTGACTGGCAGAACGTTTGTGTAGCCATGCAGATGATCTTAGGTCCTGACTGCCTGAAACCTGGTTCCAACCCAGTGAAAGTTTTGATATGTTATAGCTTATAGCTGACTATTGCCCTGCAAATGATCTAATGCTCAGATTGGCTACATGTTGCTGGAGCTCTGTGTTGCATCAGGTTTGTGTTTATGAAGGCTTTAATTACTGTATCTAGCTCTTTACCAACTGATGAACACCTTTAATATTATAATACTCTAGACTGTTTCCAATTTGGTTAAACAAGTATTTGGATGCTTTGATCGGCTCTGTTTTCTCATACTGTTATGCCTTCTTCAGTGTGAAACATCTTACTACACCCCACAAAAAATTCCATATGGGGCTGATGGTACCTGCCGATCTTGACCGAGTTTTTGGCTACTGAGCCTTATATGGGCCAGGGTGACTTGACCAGATGAGCGGGTTTTGCTGTGTATGCCCAGATTAGGACCTCATTTATCCTGGTACTTTAATAGGGTGGCAGTGCTTCAGATCTGACTTTTTGTCTTTCCTTGAGGAGCTCAGCTAGAAATGAAGAAGGAATGAATTGAAAGCCTGAAGTTGATTGATGTGAGTCTTTTTTAACCTTGTCTGCTACAGTATGTTCCTGTTGCACTATGCTCTGTAAATCCCTTTCCCAGCCTATAGAAACACTGCAAGAACAGTACTTTCTAAAAAAAAAACCTTAAAAATAAGAATATCAATAGTACAGTATATATTGTGAGCTGAAGCCCAAGGGAAAGCAATAAAATAATTTGGCTCAACAGATGAAATTACTCTTGATACTCTGCATTTCCCCTGGATGGTGGCGTTGGGCATGGGGGCTGGGGATGTTATAAGCAGTATCTCGGTTCATGAGGAGAAGAATCACTCTGATAAAATAAAATGCAATCAAACGGTTGCATATGATCTCCAGGTGCCATTGCTCATCAGAGAGCCAATTTACACTCCCTGTCTAAAAGCCTCGCCGGCACTGGAGCTTCTCTCAGCACAGGGAAGTATTGCTGCTTGGTCAGCGTATCATGAGACATGCTTCTTGATCAACGTCCAGATTAATATGGCTGACTACAGGCTAACGGCGTGCTGGTATCTTGTATCGGGGGCCCCCCCCTTCCATCCCTCTCCTTCTCACCTCTGACTCTCGTCATTTTTCACAGAGTTGCCTAAAAAACAGACACGGGAAGAAAGATTAGTAGGATCAGTGCAGAAAATAACTTCTCCCTTGGATCAAGATCAAGGAACATTGAAAAAAAAAGTAGGATTTGAAGTCTATAAGCCGGTCGCCCCGACTTCAAGGATTCACTGATCTATTATATTAACTGGGTCGGGAGAGAGAAAGTGGGCACTTATTCCTGTTGCTTTATATTAATTAATAGTTGAATAGAGTCAAGGGAATCAGTAACCTGGGTAGAGCTACAAGACAAACCTGAGTGTCTCTGAGGAGTTTTAAGGAGAGACTGGGCAGTTCTGGGTACCTGGCACAAGCTAGCTTGGCTTTTATGCCAAAGGGACCTGCTGAGTATCTTCAGTTGGCCTCACTAGGAAAATAAAGACTATTATATTCAGAATATCCAGTTTTTCTGATCATTGTCCCAGGTACCTCAAGTCCCCACCAACCCAGATCTCCAAAAATGGTACATGTGGTCCAAGAAATCAAACTTGCACAGCACTCAATGGGTGTTGCCTATTCAATGTCCATCCCAGTGGCAAGTGAAACATACTCCAGAGCACCAGTCAGTGTAGTGCTCCTCCATCTGGTTCACCTCTGCTCCCCCAGCAGGATACTCTCTCCAGAACAGGCTCCATCAGTTGCACCAACATATAAGACTCTGGTTGGGCTCTCCTCTCCCAGAGACTCAATATGTTGACTCCCATAAGAGCTTGGGACTTTCTAATCCTCTACAATTGCCCTCTCATCTGTATTTAAACAATTTAATGGCACCCACAAAGAGACACAGGTTGACTTCCACTAGTTTATATCAGGAGACCACCAATGTACCTCTCAGGAAAGATCTTCTACTGTAGTAAAACTGCACCTTCAGTAGAGCTCAGAGTATTGGCTGGCAGTTTATGCTGGTAGTTGGTGTTCCAGAAAGCTGGAGGGCTGGCTTGTTGACATTTCTGGTTATTTTCTTTGGGCCATTAACGTAACGGTTTCTGGGTGCCCATGGGGGACAAATTTAGCCTGGCAATCTATCTCTGACATATTAAACCTGAGCTGAAATATAATGAGGCCACTCTAATAATCCTACCCCTCAACAGCTTAATTAGCAGCTAAATAACTGCTCAACGGTAATGAGATCTCGACGACTTAACCATTTGATTTCCAGGGGAGAGTGCAATTAATCAGCGACTCCTTGACGTAGAGTTGCTCGGTCACTCGGCCCGTTGGGGTTGAGGGTGAGGAAGCTGTAAGGATTTGATTGATACAACATCACTTCCAAATTAGTTTGGATACTATGGGGACTGAGCTGGTGACCGGGGGTCATTCCTCAATCATGCTTTGTTAGTGGGGCCATAATACAGAGCACCCAGCGTCTCCCATGGTGCAGCTGTCAAGGCTGGTAATACAATACTGGCTAATTTGTTCTACATGGAGGTTAAATGGAATATATATATTAGACATCAAGATCTTGATAAAGGTCCTCTGTGTAGAACCAAAATGTTGACATAAACCATGAATGCTTCAGGATCTTCATGCTGATATTACTTTTTGCGGCAGCACCTGGATTTTTTTTGCCTTTGTTTCGGGGTGGGTGCACTGCCCTTCAGACTCTCTCTCTTCTGAGGAAGTGGCCAGTAGCCACGAAACGCGTAAAGTGGGCAGCCTACAATATGTTCTGGGCATGCCTTTACCATTCTTAATGATTCTTCAATGCATTTCTATTTTTTTAACGGACGAATAATCGGCTCCTTTGTGCTCCATTTTTCTCATGCTCTATCTGGTGAGGTGTAAAGAAATATAACTCATAGACAATTACAATGCAGTGCCCTCAGAGTCTACTCTAGACTATCACTAGGGTGTAAGCACTAAGGCACAGCACTAAGCTCCAGCCAATCAGTGCATTAGACCTTCCATTATCCAGTCAGAATATTATTCAAGGGACCTCTGCCATTGACTTCAACATGACCTCGACAAGTTTTAGATGGTTTTTTTTCGGATTCAAGCTCAGGGTATAATAAATCTCAAAAAATTCTAGGTTTTTTTAACCTGAAGAATCGATTTTTGACTCCAAATTAACCTTGAAAACTCGATTTTTTCATGGGAAAAAAACAACTCGAACTTTAATAAATCTGCCACTAAATGTCCAATACATTCTCTAGAATGCTCAGGAACTGGGGTTTTCCGGATAAGGGATGTTTTCTTAGTTTGGCTCACCATAGATTGTTTACCAAAAAATGATTATATAAACCCAGTGGGATTGCTTCCAATAAGGATTAATTATATCTTAGTTGGGGTCAAGTACAAGCTACTGTTTTATTATTACACAGAAAAAGGAAATCAGTTTTAAAAATTGGGATTATTCCATTAAAGTGGAGTCTATGGGAGACAGCCTTCATGTAATTTGGAACATTTTGGATAATGGGTTGTCAGTAACAAATCCCATACTTTTATAAGACCTCTCATTGCTAAATAATGGGGAAACATTCAATAAGAAAACAGCAATAAGGGGGTTATTAATTTTTTTCTAGTTTTACTAAAAACTAGACATTTTTTTTGCGATAAAACATTTTTTATTATGCCCCTAAGCTGCTAAAAGCCTACATCCAAAAATACTCCAGTTAAGATCATGCAGAAGTCAATGGCAGAGGTCCCTGGAAACATTTGAAGATGTTTTTTGCCTTCATGATTTGAGGGTTTTTCGCTCGAAAACTCGATCAATTCGAAGTATTCAAGGTTTTTTTAGCCAATGACTTGATTCATTTGAGTTTTCGAGTTTTTCTCCCTGATTGCATTCATTCAAGTTTTTTTACATTCAGTTTTTTTCATAAACGAGCAAACATTCAACTTGTGAGTTTATTCAAGGTAGAAAAAAAACAAACTCGACCTTTGATAAATAATCCTCTAAAACGTGTGTTTTTGGTCAAACTCTTGATGAAACAAAATGACTATTGGCGGGGAGTGTGCCTGATGTCAGAAGGCCAAAGCTCAATGTCAAACATATAATAAAGATATCCTGTAGCTCAAATAGAAAATATTATATCAAAACATCCTATTAAACGTATAGATCCCACGGTATTCTGCCTTGCGCGTTTCATACCCTCCTGTAGTTATTAGTAGGCAGTGCCTATGAATAAGACCATTTGAGATACAGGATATCTTTATTATTTTTATTTATTTACCCAAAATCCAATTTTTGGGAATATTCTGCTAAAAAAAAAAAACACCTTCAGCTGGTCTGTTTGGCCAACATGCGGAAACAATCATTTTCTGAAAATCGCTTCCTATTTCTAATAAAAAAAAAAAGTGCAATTAGAGAAGTTTTCAGCCGCAGCGTTTATTTATACGTCAGGCTGCAATTAAAGTTACACGTCTTTAATTAAACTGCTGGGAATAACATCTTGCAGATCCTTACAAATATCCCCGATTTACTGTCCGACGCTGTACTCACAAACGCTCGTGCTGAGATTCCCAGCATGCAGAGCAATTATCCGGGCGTCTCAGGCACAACAAGTCAGGGGCACAGATGCAAGTGATACTTGGTTTTGCTTTGCTGGCTCAGATCATGAATCCCTAAATATAAATGAGGGTCATTCAGTGCAAGACTGTTGTGATTTCCAACTAACTATACAGAATATGAGTTGTCTTCTACTCCCCTGACACTAGAGGGAGCACTGTGCTATAATCCTCTCTCCCAGGGGTTGTTCACATTTAAATGATGTAGAGAGGGATATTCTGAGACAATTTGCAATTGGTTTTAATTTTTTTGTAGTTTTTGAGTTATTTAGCTTATTATTCAGCAGCTCTCCAGTTTGCAATTTCTGAAATCTGGTTGCCAGGGTTGAAATGACCCTAGCAACCATGCATTGATTTGAATAAGAGACTGGGCTATGAATAGGAAAGGCCTGAATAGAGAGACGCATAATAAAAATTATTAATACATTTGTTGCCTTACAGAGCATTTGTTTTTATTAAGATGGGGTCAGCGACCCCCATTTGAAAGCTGAAGAAGAAGATGGAAAATAATTCAAAAACTATAAAAAAAAAGAAAAATTATTTCCAATAAAAAAGTTGCTTAGAATTACCCATTGCAGAGAAACAAGCTCAGAATAAATCTTCCAACACATGGGATTTTCTATAAAGATGAAGGCAGAGATTTCTCTTGTTTGATCCAATAAGTCCATTAGTAAAGTCTGAAACACTTCTGATTCATTTATTAGAATTAAGAGTTACCTCTCTTTCCGTTTTTCTGTCCTCCCCAGCCAATAAGTAGCCCAGTGTTACTGAACTGTTACTAAGACTTTTGGACTTTGGGAAGCTCCAGTGTCAACTTTGAATTCCTGAATCTTTATCACTTTCATTCCCACTGGGTCTGAGGCAGGGTTGCCAGGTTGGGGGTTTTCCAGACAAATTGGGCTACTTATTTAAAGCCAAGGTGCGTTTTGAAAGTACAAACTAGCCAAGGCATGATGGATCTGGGCTACTTTTTGGGCCTTTGGCTGGTTTGTACTTAGGAAACTAAGTTTTTTCTTGCCCTAATGTGCCAAGCCTGTGTCTCCCAATGCATGTTGGGTAATGTAGTTTTTGAACAATTTGCCAACTACCAAGTTGAATATAAGACTACAATACCCAGCATGCAATGGCACTGAGTTGCGTAGAAGTCGGGAGTTACCAGATTATGGGCTCTGTACCCCAGTCTCCCGTCATTCTTAAGCATTCGGACATTTTCCAGTGATTTTCCTTAATTTCAGACAATTTTGAGGGGAAAAATCTGCTGGCCAACAAAATGTCTAGAGGTTGAGCTGTTTTATCAATATTTATTGAAATTGTATTTGTATTAGGCCTTATGGGGCGCCTATACCTCCTGGGCACCCCTCTGCAGGCCCGGATTTCCCTGCTCGCCGCCCCAAGGCCTCTGGGTCCTAGCTCCTGCCGGCCTCGCGTTCATCCGCCAGAATCACATACACCGCCGCAAGCATGCACCTTAGTGCAAGGTAACTCAGAGTTTATAATGTAGTTTACTATGTGGTGCGGTGTTATACTGCCCCTAAAATTTCACCGCCCTAGGCCCGGGCCTCTGTGGCCTCACTACAAATCCAGGTCTGCCCCTCTGTAGTTACGCCCCTGGTGATGGGTGAATCTGTCCCATTTTGCTTTGTGGAAAAATTTACGAAATTTTAAAAAGGCGTATTTTCACATACTATATTCATTTATATTTTAGTCTTCTTTTTTCACTGCACAGATTGAAGTGCCTTTGGCTAGTTTTGGGCTGGTTTTGTAGCCGACTTTGGCTGTTTTTGAAAATTAAACCTGGCAACCCTGGTCTGAAGACATAAGTAATTAAAACTGTAGCTCTACCCCAATATTTAAAGGAAAACTATACCCCCCAAACAATGTAGGTCTCTATAAAAAGATATTGCATAAAACAGCTCATATGTAAAATCCTGCTTCATGTAAATAAACCATTATCATAATAATATACTTTTCTAGTAGTATGTGCCATTGGGTAATCATTAATAGAAAATTGCCATTTTAAAAAATAAGGCCCGCCCCCTGGGATTGTAGGATTCACTGTACTCACAAACATACCAACAAACCATACATGTTAGGTCACATGAGCCAATTAACAGACAGAGTTGTGTCTTTTGCTTCCACACTTCTTCCTGTTACAGTTAGAGCTGCAGTATTTCTGGTCAGGTGATCTCTTCCTGTTACAGTTAGAGCTGCAGTATTTCTAGTCAGGTGATCTCTTCCTGTTACAGTCAGAGCTGCAGTATTTCTGGTCAGGTGATCTCTTCCTGTTACAGTTAGAGCTGCAGTATTTCTGGTCAGGTGATCTCTTCCTGTTACAGTTAGAGCTGCAGTATTTCTGGTCAGGTGATCTCTTCCTGTTACAGTTAGAGCTGCAGTATTTCTGGTCAGGTGATCTCTGAGGCAGCACACAGACCATCACGAAATGGTGACTCAAGGCAAGAGATGTAAAAGGGCAATATTTACTTAAATATATATTCCAGTTTGGTAAGATTCTTTAATATGCCACTTAATGAACTATCTGTTGCTGAAGTATTCATTTTGGGGGTATAGTTTTCCTTTAAACATCCAGTCATTCATAGGTCTTCCACCTGTCCTGTAAACTGATACAAGTTTCTTCAATCATTTTTTAAAAATATTCAGTTGTTGGGCGATTGTTGATATTTTTGCTTTGCTTACAATACAAACTCTGAAAGACAAGGGAGGGAATGAACAGTTGGGGAGTTACACTAGCGCCTTTTTATTAATTGAAGAACAATTCCGCCGGCCGATCATTAGGGCTGGGAGGGAGGGGAATGGCCTGTTCAATTACAGACTAATACGTATTATGTATATAAAGCTGCCTCGTTAGTATAAGTGTCATTTCCTAATGCAATAGATCAATAGGCTGGATGTGCCAGATCAATCATTTAGTTATCTAGGCAAATGAATATTAATTAGGTTATCCTTAAATTTAACACAAGTGCAATAATTTATTTGCTTCTCTAAACTTTGGGTGTATGATTTAATCTGCTGCACTACACATTGGCAATCAATCATTTATAATGTTGGATATTAGTTTCTAGTTTATATAAATTAAAGTGGGAATATATGGTCCGATAATAACAGCTGCTGAGTCAGCCCTTCCAGACCGTGTCCAGTACTAGTGTGTTGATGTGGTTCTCTCCCTAGGCCCCTATAGGATCTGATCATTGGCTTTGGGAACTAATGATTGAATCATCCTGATCTGACCCAATGTGATGATGGCCTACTTGGGTGAAGAGCCTTTTATTAGGTGATAAAGTGTATCTTACGGCTGAGTTGTAATGTTATTTCTCAAAAACCTCACCTTGATTGCCTTGATCTTAGTTTTGCTGGCACTTAATTTTAGCTTAGCAATACATAGATTTATGGAACTTGAGTTATGGGCAACTAAAACCATAAAACTAATTGTACTTAAGGAATTTGTGCCAATATGTGCTCCTTGCACTTCCGTATAGTTGCGCTCACTCAGTCCTTTTGTTCATAACTGATCACTGCTTTCCTTTTTGACGCAGAAGAACCCTGGAGCTACCACCATCTCCTGACCAGGCAATATCTCCAGGGTTCTCTCCATGGCCAGTGTTGATACAAGCAATACACTTGCGCCTAAAGAATCTGGCACAAATGAGAAATGGAGAAATGACTCCAAGTGGCCATTGCGTCCCCAATTAAATGCATGAGCAGTTGCGTTAACGTTAGTGACTCAGGTTCAGTCAGTGCAAATGCATGAGACACATCATACCCTTTTGACTTTAATGATGCTGGAATTCTGGAAAACAAATTCTCCATTATGAGAATGGGCAATAGCGCAGAATTGCACATTATTCACTGGATGTACATGAGCCCTTTTGCGTTTTGCCAGGTGGCCACCAAATTTTTTTACACTGGGGGGTAGGTTTGTTGATGACCAGAAGACCAGGAAAGTAATGGGTGGACCACAAAAAGTTTTATGAGATCACCCATTAATAAGGTTGTAGAGTTGTTAATGAAGTAGCTTAACTAGAGATTAGGTCACAAAAGGTTATTATTATTCGGCAAGTCTTAATCAACAACCAAGTCTTATATATGTCAGGTATCTGCAAAACTGATCTCTCTAGATACATATTTCTTAAAGTCTTCAAAGCAGAACAACCAGAATGCAATGTTTTGAATCTTTTTGAAACTTTAGATTTAAATGAGTGAATTTGGGAGGTATTCATCCAAGCAGGAAGCACGGTGGTTAACGTCCTTCAGACCAGTTGGATAAGACCACATGTTGCCTCCATAACCCTCTGCTGGTAGCTGCACAGTTCCAAGGGCAGGAAGGCTGTAGGAGTCAGTTTTGACCCATCTCTAGAAGAACTTGTATTGGGTTAGATGTTACAAGGGGATAAATAACATTTTGAGTTTTGCCAGGTGCCCACCAAATGTTTTTTCACTGGGGGGTAGGTTTGTGTGTTTGGGATGGTGTTTAGTTCATAGGAAGGAAGATTTGTAGCTCAATGTTTGGTTCCTCAAGCTTTGCTTATACAAAAGTTTATTGACCAACCTACTATGCCTCCTGCTCTGCAAGCTACTCACTTTGCATGATGAGAAGTCATTTTAAACTAATGTGAAAATCTTTATAAACCTGTGAACTATGGGAAAATTCACAATAAAAACACTTGGGCAAGTTTAATTTAACTGGGTTGCTTAGAGAATCAAGTTGGAGAGGAGGCTTAATTTCTAGAGGCTTTTCCACCCACATGACGAATAGAGGTTTATCACAGTAACACGCAGGGCAGAGTTTGGTTCAACTGTCACTACTTGGCTACAAGAGGCAGGATCTAAAAGAACAATATGGGCAGGCAGTAAATTAAAATTGATCTCAGGGCTGTATCTCTTCATGTTTAAGACACAGATTCAACCTTTTATGCTGTGTGTGTAGCCTCACACTACTGTAGACGTAGGGTGCGTCAATGCAAACCAAATATATGTGTGGGGCTTATTAAAGCAGAAAAATGTAATCATCTTATACACCAGGCAAGTTCTCCAACTTTACCCATTAGAGGAGCAAAGATTCCTAAACTATAATGGTACAATGCACATCATTATCACTTCTTCGGGTCATATTGTTTCCTCTGTAGAAAGAACTAACATTATTGTCAGAACTATCACTAGGAATATACTTGTTTAGGGCAACTGAAAGTGAGTAGCATTAGGTTTTTATGGCTTTTATTGGAAACATTACAAGAAAATATAAATAACACATCTCAGGCAACCTACTGACCAAAGGTACAAATATGGACAACTAAAGTTCCCCATCAAGTCCGGCGGTCACATGTCCTAACAAAGAACTTAATGACTGAGCAAAGACAGTCTAAACCAATGTCAACGGCTCAGAGTTCCCTGAATAATAAACCAAACATTTTAGCCAAATGGATCTCAGTTCATTTACTTTTACACCCAGTTACACCAAAACTGTCTGCAACTGCATAAAAACAGATCTCAGAACTGATTTTAGAAAAAATCCCAAACATCAGTCTCTATTCATAATTCAGAATCATGAAGAAACCCATCCATCAATTCCATAGGAATTTTAAAAAGTTGACTGTTTCTGGTTCAGTCTACATAAAAGTCTGTTTTTTCTAGGGATGCACTGAATCCACTATTTGGAATTCGGCCAAATCCTCGAATCCTTCATGAAAGATTCCGCCGAATACCGAACCAAATCCGAATCCTAATTTGCGTATGCAAATTAGAGACAGGAAGGGAAAAAGTGGAAAAAACATTTTTTACTTCCTTGTTTTGTGACAAGTTACGTGCTTTCATTTCCCGCCCCTAATTTCCATATGCAAATTAGGATTCAGATACGGTTTGGCCAGGCACAAGGATTCGGTGCATCCTAGTTTTTTCCAAAAATTTCAATTTCATTTTTGTCCTTGAATTAAAAAAAATTCAACAAAAAGAATGTTGGTGCTATATTGGTGCTATTCCGTCCCCTCACCGCTCCTGAGAGGGCTAAATATCTTATGATAGCCTCCACTTTTTCCAAAAAAAGCTATTTAAATAGACTTCCTTTGCTGAAGCTCAATTGTATCTCTTTGGTCGTGGTCTACGGGAGAAGGCCATTAAGATGGGTGTAAAAGCAGCCAACAGCAACATAATTGTTTGTCAACATTTCACACAAAATAAAAATCGGGGACACTTGTTTCCGGAAGGTCAACTGACTTACAGTGAGGTCCTTTCAATAATGCATGACTGTAAGATTCAAATGCATTGTGCATCTAACCTGTCTTGTAGCGCATGAATTATGCATCTCTTGCACAGATAGCAAGTGTCTAAGTGCTTTTTTTTCACATGATTTTGGGCAAATTTGAACTTTGATGCATGAATACTTTAACAAATCGGGGAAGATGTCCAAGCATGTAGAATATCAAGAAAAGGACATTCTCATCTCCATGTGCTTTCGCCCTTCCTAATCACACGCATTCATGCTTTATTTAATGTACCTCACTGTTGTTAGATACAATGCCAGCAGACTAGATACCTTCTAGAGCAGAGGTGTAAAATGAAAGTTGGGATCAACCAGTAGATGCTGGGTTGATGACCAGAAGACCAGGAAAGTAATGGGTGGACCACAAAAAGCTTTATGAGATCACCCTTTAATAAGGTTGTAGAGTTGTTGATAAAGTATCTTGAGATTAGGTCACAAAAGGTTATTATTATTCAGCAAGTCTTAATCAACAACCAAGTCTTATATATGTCAGGTATCTGCAAAACTGATCTCTCTAGATACATATTTCTTAAAGTCTTCAAAGCAGAACAACCAGAATGCAATGTTTTGAATCGTTTTGAAACTTTAGAATTACGTAAATGAGTGAATTTGGGAGGTATTCATCCAAGCAGGAAGCACAGGGGGATACAAATCGGTGGTTCACGTCCTTCAGACCAGTTGGATAAGACCACATGTTGCCTCCATAACCCTCTGCTGGTAGCTGCACAGTTCCAAGGGCAGGAAGGCTGTAGGAGTCAGTTTTGACCCATCTGTAGAAGAACTTGTATTGGGTTAGATGTTACCAGGGGGTAAATAACATCCCCACCCTACATTAAAGCAGTAAACCATTCCTTTGTATGGTTATTGTCTCAAGGGGATTGGGAGTTGTAGTGTGATGGTGTTTGGAGGAACACAGGTTGGTCAAAGCTCTAGCATAGACCAAGGGCAGGACGGAGATTCCCGTTCCAAATAAGATCCTCTTGGCCGGGACAGACGGTGGCACTTATTATCATCATGTGAGTGACACCCAGGAAGCAGAAGAAAATCTCACACAATGTGCCCATTACTCTTCCCCTCTGCTCTCCCTTCCCTGGATCCCGCAGACCGCAGGCCATTAATTAGTATAAAGCTTTTGAATTAACCGCTGACAAACGTCAAGGGAAGAAATATTAAAGGTGTGAAGGAATTATAGCTGGAGCGGCGGAAGTAGCAGACAAGATAATTGCTCCCCATTCATCTTGCTGAGGGCATTTGTCTAAACAAGGACTCTGATTTACGAAGAGTTAAAGGTGAGGGATACATTTTGGAGAATGGGGACCGAGGAAGGCGGAAATTAACCTTGATGCTTCCAGAGGGTTCATAGAAGTTGAGTTATTAATTGCTTACTTCTTACTGTTCTTTAATTTTTATACATTCATTAAATGAAGGAATGTGACTCACTTACAGCCTGAAAGAAGTAGAGAACGTATAAAGCAGGCTATTTCATTAACTCTATTTATCAAATTATATATTTCTGGGTGCCTCATAATGTAAATATATTTTGTTTTTTTATACTTACAAGAACATTCCAAAGGTCCCCTCTGGGCCCACGGCTTGAGACAAACATCCCACCCCTTTTAAAAGTGGCCATCAGATTTTTCTAGATTAAAAAACAATTGCTGGAATTTAAGACACCTTCAACTCCCTATGATAGCTGCCATATGTTTGTTTGAGGTCCACCCACTGCCCCTCCCCCTGTAATCTGCCATCAGACTGTTATAATTCCACCCAGTGCTTGAGTTACAGATATCCTTCTCTTACCCCTGTAAGATGCCATTTATGTTTAGTCCCACCTACTGCTTAGGTTACAGACTTCCTGTCCCTCCCCCAGAAATCATCCATCAGGGTGTTCCAATACCACCCACATTTCGTCATACCCAACTGATTTAAGACTCTCTCTTAATAGTAGAAAACAACTATGGTTTTGGGCCAGAGGACCTTGAGAAACTAGTCATGTGACCAGATACCCATAGGTCGGGCGGGTTTGGGTCGACCTCGCTGTGCTGTTTGCGGGTCGCGGGCGGCCTTACACTGCCGGCTTCTGACTTCTGGCTGCCGGTTTTAAAGGTGTGCAACTCCTCCCCTATTGAGATGTAATTGGTGGGTTTGGTCGGGCAGGTCTATAAATGGAGGGCAAAAGTCAGGTGTGGGCAGGCGCAGGTTGGGTTTGGGTCAAGATTTTCGCGACCCGCACATCATAGAAACTAACACAGAAAAGGGAGTACTTGAGCTTATAGCTCACAAATGCCAGAGAGGGTTATATTTTACACAATACTAAGGTGGACAAGCACATAATGATGTTTGTAGCATTTAATGAACTAATAAAGCTCCACAAGAGAACTACATCTATATACAGAATGGTCTCTATAATATGGTGTCAGGGGGAGCCTGAAATGCAATATATAAAATAGATCTCAGTTGTACCTTATCTGAAAACACATTTTAAATAAGAAAGGTTCCATGTAATATTTCCCCCATTGGTCCCTTGTGATGCCGGGGGAAATAATCACTCTAGAGCGGGCAGTAGGACATTAAACTCCATGTGCTTCAAGGCTAAGTGCTTTCCCAACGCTGCCTCTAATATTCTCTTGTCCCAGGGGTTGCACCTTTAATAGGCAAATTACAGGAGCCTGGAGAGAATTCCCAAGGCTTGGCCTGTCGATGGCAGCTCCCACTCATGATGGATAGCTCTGTTTCAGGCCGATTCGCTCGTTTGAGCACCATGGAGGCTCCAAATCTTGTGCAGAAGAGGAGAAGCAGCCATTTCTCTCTGGCACAGAAAATATCTTTCATTTTGGTATCACTGTTTTTGGGGTGGATGTTACAGGGTGTCAGGGAGCTGGATGGGGGCACTTTAAACTCTTAAATTGCTTTGTTCAACAAAAGAACTTTCCACCATATGACAATTCTTCTCTATGGATGCTCAACAGAGAGGGGCTTGTGATTAACCCTCCCCATTCCCTTTGTGCCTAATGGATTTTATTGAGGATTAAATAATGAAATAGAGGCAAGAGAAAGGAAGCATGAGGTCTCAAACATTTCTTTGGCTTTCCTACAATCAACACATTTTATCAAATAGGGGATAAAAGCTGCACCAAGCAGATGCAACTACTAGTTCTTACTAGTGAGTTAAACAGCTTAGGGGGATTCAAAATAGTTTTAGCCTCAATGATCAGGAGTACTACATGGGTATAAATATACCTGACAGAGGGTATGGGGTGGCATGGAACCCACCTAAAAAAAACCTCATAGGAGATGCATTTCAGGAGAACCTGTACTAGAGAAAAGGAAAGGTAAGTTACTACTTTCTTGGATTCCAGAAGAATTGGGGTTCAGTACCTGGCACATAGGACCTTAGTGGAGACAACAGTTGATCATAAGCAGGCAGATCCACTCATTTGGTAAGCTTGTTAAACAAGTAGACCGTTGCCTGGTTTGGCCAAACAAGTGGTGGTCCAACAGGCAGTCAGATGTCTGAGCTTTACTTGGAAATGCCATTGTAGTAGCCACATACACGGTGCACTTAGTCAAGAGTGGTCAAGCTAGAAACCAATACTGACTCATGTATGGCCAGCAAGTGCAATTTCAGGAGCAAGGTGCCATGTTTTTACCCACAATTCTGCATTTCCCCTCATAATTCCAGTGTCATTGTATCCTGTAGGTGGAGTTGTGCTTCACGCAGATTTGTGCTCAGTTCCAACACGCACCATCACGTAAATTAGCTGCTTCTAACTGCACACGTCTCCTGGGTGGCCAACAAGTGTTTTGCACAACAAAGTCATAGAGGAACCCCTGAGTCCAAAGCAAAGACCAACATGGGCTAAATCGGCCTCTTCGACGTGACCTCATTTATCAAAGTCAAATAATATTCATGCTATTATAAATGTAACAGTATATTGTACAAGAGTTAAAAAAGTAGAAAGATGCCATTAATTATGTTTTATATAGAAATTGAATGTAAAATGTTGGGAGTCGTTACTATTAGCTGAGTGTGTTTATTTGCCGTACAGAATGGGCGTCAATAAACAGAGAACAGAAAGAGCCAGGCAACCCTGCTTCCAGTTCTATTTACAAACCCGCTGGGGATGTTTCATAAATATGTATTGAGAAGTTGCTTAGATTTACATTTTATTTCATTAGGCAAAGCCAGCGTTTGGATGGAGCACCTCTCATGAGCACTAACCTTCACCCCAGTCCCCAGCAGAGCAGGCAAGAAACAACAACATGATTGTCCATGTCAGTATGTATGAAGCAATGTCCCCATTGGATGAGTCTGGATCCTGGAGCCACAAGGTTATTGCCGCTATGAAATAATAATTGCCACGTTCCTCCCTTAGAGAATAAGAGGCTTCCTGTGTGTCTGCTTGAGAGAGATCAGACTGTTCCTCTGCTGTCACTTAACATACAGATTACTGGTCAAACACTGTCACTACACGGTGACCCGGCACATTATCTGCCCTCCCGCTCCTTCCTATCTGTCATTGTACTCCAGCTCCATGCAAACTGCCAGACTCGGAAGTCTTGTGATCCCCCCATTTATCTTCCATTTTCATGTTAATATAGGGAAGTCTGAAAGGCTAGATGTATTACCGACACACACTTGTCATTGCGGAGAGCTCAATGGGCACCGAGTATCAGCAGATAAAAAGCTCTCCCTTTGATAAATTAGGGACATGATTTTCTGGCCCAAGACTGTTTATCATGTTGGGATTATTCTGTTATCTTCATTCCTCACTGCTGGGCCCTGATACAGTGTCACATGCTGCCTCCCTGACATTTATGTATATCCATTCTTATTGAAGGGTCAATGTTCTGCTCACCCAAATACAAACACTAATGAATTGCACCAGCTGCCCCAAACTATTTCCCCTGGGCCACCACTTCTGCTATGAAGAATGTTAATAACAAATATTGTTTATGTGTTGTATATAGGACTGTAAGACAGACAACTTTAGCTGTCCAAAAGTGATATACAGGTATGAGACTATAGGGGACACTTTACAATGCAAGGGCAGTGGGCAAAGTGCAATTTCAGACACAATTTATTTTACCCCATAACATTATCCCCCATGTGCCTGATGTGTCAAAATAATGAGATTGCAAGATGGAGACAGTAGGGCAAGATGGAGACAGTAGGGCAAGTTGGAGACAGTACGGCAAGATGGAGACAGTAGGACAAGATGGAGACAGTAGGACAAGATGGAGACAGTAGAACAAGATGCAGACAGTAGGACAAGATGGAGACAGTAGGGCAAGATGGAGACAGTGGGACAATATGGAGACAGTAGGACAAGATGGAGACAGTAGGGCAAGTTGGCGATAGTAGGACAAGATGGAGACAGTAGGACAAGATGGAGACAGTAGGGCAAGTTGGCGATAGTAGGACAAGATGGAGACAGTAGGACAAGATGGAGACAGTAATACAAGATGGAGACTGTAGTGCAAGATAGAGACTGTAGGGCCACAATGGAGACAGTAGGGCACAATGGTGATAGTAGGACAAGATGGAGACAGTAGGACAAAATGAAGACTGTAGGGCAAGATTGAGACAATAGGGCAAGATGGAAAATACATGAACTTATTTTATGCTTGATTTCACTACATATACTGTCTCTCTCCCTCTTGCCTTAGTTGCATCTTGCCCTCTGTTTCCCATCTTTTCCGGTGGTCTACATCTTGCCCTCAGGGACGATCCTCTGCATTTTGGCGCCTGAGACGGCTTTCCTTTTGCTGCCCCCCATCCCTCCTCACGGCACTCACCTTTTCAACGCCGGAGGGGATTGGGGATGGTCCACGTCGCTAGTGCATATATATATGTAACTCTAAGGATCTTTTGGATTACATGGAAGTCCATCTGGAGAGTTTATTAAATTTTACTGATCATGGAAAATTATGTCAAACTTCTCTGATCATGGGTATCCTGGTGGCAAAAGGAAGGCCGCCTCAGGCAGCAAAATGCAGAGGATCATCCCTGAGGGCAAGATGTAGACCACCGGAAAAGATGGGAAACAGAGGGCAAGATGCAACTAATCCAAAAAGATCCTTAGAGTTACATATATATATATATATATATATATATGCACTGTTTCCTAGTTGCATCTTGCCATCTGTTTCCCATCTTTTCCGGTGGTCTACATCTTGCCCTCAGGGATGATCCTCTGCATTTTGGCGCCTGAGACGTCTTTCCTTTTGCTGCCCCCCATCCCTCCTCACGGCACTCACCTTTTCAACGCCGGAGGGGATTGGGGATGGTCCACGTCGCTAGTGCATATATATATGTAACTCTAAGGATCTTTTGGATTACATGGAAGTCCATCTGGAGAGTTTATTAAATTTGACTGATTATGGAAAATTATGTCAAACTTCTCTGATCATGGGTATCCTCTCCATCACTAATCTCCGATATTATCACATGCTACCTAGAATAATAGCATAAACAAAAAACACACAGGTCTCATCATGGCACTTTCTTTATTTAATGCTTAATGCACCCCGTACATCATCTCTTTTCAGGAGGAACCAATGGAAATATGGCCTATTGTCCTATTGTAAAGATACAGAGAACAGTAACATTTGCTCTAGAAGAAGGAACCATCTAGAAGAGGTAGTGAGGACTTTCATTGATGGATAGTAGCCAGCATTCCAACTTTCCTTCCACTCTTGCTTCCATATTCTTGTGATTAAGACAAATGAATATCCTAGCAATTAGGAGAAAAACTCTGTTTATGTGGCTGCTTCAACTCATATCTATGAAGGACTTCCCAGTGGAGAATTTGTTATTTTTATTGAGTCTATCAAGTCATAGAATCTTGGCCTTTCTTGGCTAAAATCAAATTGTTCCTTGATGTGCAGCCAGATAACTTCATTGAGCCCTTAGTGATTGGCCTCTTAGTGGGTTCCATAGTGTAATCTCAGAGATAGGAGACTGTTCCTTCTGTAGAACCCCCTGTACTATCCTTTTTTGATTGTTAGACCCAGTTAACCAATAGAGAAGGTGATAAAGGCCCACAGATGCAGCAGAACCTTTGACGTTCATGCTTTGAGGCCTTGTTTTCTAGTAACTGTCTAGGAGGAATGGCGGCTCATGAGGTCTATCCATTTCTTGCACTGACAATGAGCAAAGTTCAGCATTTCCAGCTCAGCAGGTGGGATTGATTGATCGGATGCTCAGGCTATTGGTGTCCCACTAAAAAGTAAATACATGCAGCTTAATGAACGAGGTATTTCCTGTGTGCTGCCATCCCAGAGTTGTATTTAACAGCCAGTATTGGATATCTATCTGTAACCAGTGCATTATGACCATTAATGGATTTCTGAGGCTTGATTGATTTTTCATTAATTTGGTAAAAATCTTTCTCATCTCCCATATAATTCTGTCTTAAAACACTGCCAGTGACAGCTCGATAAGTCATCTGTCTCATAATGCAGGGCGCTCCATCAATCTCCCCTCGTTCCCCGTTTGGATTGCACCGTCTCCACCCGTCATGTTTTCACTTCTAATCCTTCTGAAAAGCAAACACTGAATTATTAACACTCTTTGACTTGGTCTTACAGGATGGATTTATGATGGACATTATACTTCTTTGATAAGCTTACCTGCTCTTACAGTCAGGCTCTTTAGGTAATGCATGGATATCCATATTTCATTTGGGCTTTTGCTAATAGAAAGACTTCCTGCAATCACTGGCTGAAGGATTTGCTAAATTCAGAAATGACTTAACCCCAGGAGATAAGATTTCATGTGGAAAAGTTCTTGCTGGTTACTTTATGATCTGATGGGGCGATTTGTAGTTCAACAGTTGTGTGCAAATAAATGGAGCCTTTTCTTTCTTGCTTTCTTTATCTGTTAACTGTAAATATGTATAAATATCAGTAAATCTGATTCACACCCATTAAAAAGCAATGTGTCACTAAAGAGAAACTTACACACCACCCTACTAAATGTTTTAACATCAATATAAAGAGGGTTGTAACAAGGGATGCCGTGGCATAAAGGCAGACTGATCTTCAAATTAATATGGAATAAGTTCCCTTAATTAAGCCTGTACATACAAAGCTCTGATTCCCTCTGGACAGTGAACATTCCTGACTACTCATTCTGTATGTACCCCTCACCTTTCCCTCTGTCTGGGCAAGGTCCATCTGTGGTTCTTCATTCTGTTTGTGTGTGCTCCTCACCTTCCCCTCTGTCTGGGCAGGGTCCATCTGTGGTTCCTCATTCTGTATGTGCTCCTCACCTTCTCCTCTGTCTGGGCAGGGTCCATCTGTGGTTCCTCATTCTGTATGTGCCCCTCACCTTCCCCTCTGTCTGGGCAGGGTCCATCTGTGGTTCCTCACTCTGTATGTGCTCCTCACCTTCCCCTCTGTCTGGCAGGGTCCATCTGTGGTTCCTCATTCTGTATGTGCCCCTCACCTTTCCCTCTGTCTGGGCAGGGTCCATCTGTGGTTCCTCATTCTGTATGTACCCCTCACCTTCCCCTCTGTCTGGGCAGGGTCCATCTGTGGTTCCTCATTCTGTATGTGCCCCTCACCTTCCCCTCTGTCTGGGCAGGGTCCATCTGTGGTTTCTCATTCTTTATGTGCCCCTCACCTTCCCTTCTGTCTGGGCAGGGTCCATCTGTGGTTCCTCATTCTGTATGTGCCCCTCACCTTCCCCTCTGTCTGGGCAGGGTCCATCTGTGGTTCCTCATTCTGTATGTGCCCCTCACGTTCCCTCTGTCTGGGCAGGGTCCATCTGTGGTTCCTCACTCTGTATGTGCTCCTCACCTTCCCCTCTGTCTGGGCAGGGTCCATCTGTGGTTACTCATTCTGTATGTGCCCCTCACCTTCCCCTCTGTCTGGGCAGGGTCCATCTGTGGTTCCTCATTCTGTATGTGCCCCTCACCTTCCCCTCTGTCTGGGCAGGGTCCATCTGTGGTTCCTCATTCTGTATGTACCCCTCAACTTCTCTGTCTGGGCAGGGTCCATCTGTGATTTCTCATTCTGTATGTGCCCCTCACCTTCCCCTCTGTCTGGGCAGGGTCCATCTGTGGTTACTCATTCTGTATGTGCCCCTCACCTTCCCCTCTGTCTGGGCAGGGTCCATCTGTGGTTCCTCATTCTGTATGTACCCCTCAACTTCTCTGTCTGGGCAGGGTCCATCTGTGATTTCTCATTCTGTATGTGCCCCTCACCTTCCCCTCTGTCTGGGCAGGGTCCATCTGTGGTTCCTCATTCTGTATGTGCCCCTCACCTTCCCCTCTGTCTGGGCAGGGTCCATCTGTGGTTCCTCATTCTGTATGTGCCCCTCACCTTCCCCTCTGTCTGGGCAGGGTCCATCTGTGGTTCCTCATTCTGTATGTACCCCTCAACTTCTCTGTCTGGGCAGGGTCCATCTGTGATTTCTCATTCTGTATGTGCCCCTCACCTTCCCCTCTGTCTGGGCAGGGTCCATCTGTGGTTACTCATTCTGTATGTGCCCCTCACCTTCCCCTCTGTCTGGGCAGGGTCCATCTGTGGTTCCTCATTCTGTATGTGCCCCTCACCTTCCCCTCTGTCTGGGCAGGGTCCATCTGTGGTTCCTCATTCTGTATGTGCCCCTCACCTTCCCCTCTGTCTGGGCAGGGTCCATCTGTGGTTCCTCATTCTGTATGTGCCCCTCACCTTCCCCTCTGTCTGGGCAGGGTCCATCTGTGGTTCCTCATTCTGTATGTACCCCTCAACTTCTCTGTCTGGGCAGGGTCCATCTGTGATTTCTCATTCTGTATGTGCCCCTCACCTTCCCCTCTGTCTGGGCAGGGTCCATCTGTGGTTACTCATTCTGTATGTGCCCCTCACCTTCCCCTCTGTCTGGGCAGGGTCCATCTGTGGTTCCTCATTCTGTATGTACCCCTCAACTTCTCTGTCTGGGCAGGGTCCATCTGTGATTTCTCATTCTGTATGTGCCCCTCACCTTCCCCTCTGTCTGGGCAGGGTCCATCTGTGGTTCCTCATTCTGTATGTGCCCCTCACCTTCCCCTCTGTCTGGGCAGGGTCCATCTGTGGTTCCTCATTCTGTATGTGCCCCTCACCTTCCCCTCTGTCTGGGCAGGGTCCATCTGTGGTTCCTCATTCTGTATGTACCCCTCAACTTCTCTGTCTGGGCAGGGTCCATCTGTGATTTCTCATTCTGTATGTGCCCCTCACCTTCCCCTCTGTCTGGGCAGGGTCCATCTGTGGTTACTCATTCTGTATGTGCCCCTCACCTTCCCCTCTGTCTGGGCAGGGTCCATCTGTGGTTCCTCATTCTGTATGTGCCCCTCACCTTCCCCTCTGTCTGGGCAGGGTCCATCTGTGGTTCCTCATTCTGTATGTGCCCCTCACCTTCCCCTCTGTCTGGGCAGGGTCCATCTGTGGTTCCTCATTCTGTATGTGCCCCTCACCTTCCCCTCTGTCTGGGCAGGGTCCATCTGTGGTTCCTCATTCTGTATGTGCCCCTCACCTTCCCCTCTGTCTGGGCAGGGTCCATCTGTGGTTCCTCATTCTGTATGTACCCCTCACCTTCTCCTCTGTCTGGGCAGGGTCCATCTGTGGTTACTCATTCTGTATGTGCCCCTCACCTTCCCCTCTGTCTGGGCAGGGTCCATCTGTGGTTCCTCATTCTGTATGTGCCCCTCACGTTCCCTCTGTCTGGGCAGGGTCCATCTGTGGTTCCTCACTCTGTATGTGCTCCTCACCTTCCCCTCTGTCTGGGCAGGGTCCATTTGTGGTTACTCATTCTGTATGTGCCCCTCACCTTCCCCTCTGTCTGGGCAGGGTCCATCTGTGGTTCCTCATTCTGTATGTGTCCCTCATCTTCCCCTCTATCTGGGCAGGAAGCTATAACCCTTCAATATGTAATGGATTATACTAGTCTAAAAAGAATGATTAAAATGTGACAAACTAAGAGTGTTTCGATTCCCTTTAATTGTCGTTCTTGGCTTTCTGGATCCAGTATCACATTGTCATTGGTGATATTAATAGGCCTGGACATTACCTCCTTCCCTGCTTGTAACAATTTACTGTGAGTGGACGTTAATTCATGCTAAATGACAATGAAATGCCGGCGGAATTATATCTAACACTCATATTAATAGCGCTCAGGTTTATTATGATTAATGTGGCACAGGACCAAGGAATACAAAAAGAATGAATAATCCTGTGTCACCTATTGTAGAGCGTGACCTTTCCCTCTTCCTTCTAATGGAGTGTTTGACGTGAAGCAGAGGGAGCCAAGACATGTTCTCCTGTAATGATAAGGAGCCTTACAGCATAGTATTATTATTATAATTAAACTCATACTGCCCTGGAATTAAGGAAACAGAGAGGGGCCCCTGTGTCCCATGTACCCCCATCTCTACAACTGGTGGTTAGTGTATTCCCATTACTCTTGGCTGGGGTCATACATTCATTTAATAAAGCAGCAAGTAATGATGTAGTGGAAATCCTGGCTACTTTTTTATCTATTCTGTCTCCAAATTGGGTGCTGGAACCCACCTGTAAGACGGTAAGTGAGTGTTTCCCTGGGACAGACGAGTGCAAGAGCTCGGTGGGACCCACTAGTAGAAACCTGAGGCCACACCAGGATTAAAATAGGAAGGGAGTGACTCACAAGCAAAGTCTTATATATTCTTCCAAAAAGATCAAAACATAGGGGTAATGTAAAGAAAGGCGTTGCAGGTCTTGTCAACTTCTGCTCAGCTGAGAGCAACTACCTGATTGGTTGCTGTGGGTTAGTAGATCTGGGTGAACCTACAACTCTATAAGCAAGAGAACCAGCCTAAGGGCTCTTACACACAGGCATTTTTTCTGTGCTCCCCTGCGTTTCACTTTCTTCCGTTCAGCAACAGGGGAGCGCAGGAGTGGACGCACTCAATTATTGTCAAGGGGGCTGTAGTCACACAGACGCATGTAAGCGCCAAACGCAGGTGGGACGCAGCGTGTTGCAAAAACAACAGTGTCTTTGTATAAACACGCCAGGCGCCTCTGCGTGTTTATACAAAGACACTGTTGTTTTTGTTCCCGTTCCATATTGCCTGATGAAGCAGGAAATGCCAGCGAAACGCGTTGCAATACTGTTTTGTGAATAAACTATTATTGAAAATTACCACTTTCATTGGTGTCTGCTTGGAGGAGGTAAGTTCATTACTACCTCCTCTGAATTACCCATTGGGTTTTTAAGTGCTTTTAGCTATTTTTATCCTTTTGGCGCCTCTGTTTTGTCTTACTACTATATCGAGTCCACCCCGAGTGGAGGGGTATCATCCCCGTTTTCTTCTTCTACAGAGAGCGACGTCTTATTCCTGAGTGGGGTCAGGATAATCTCCCCACCTGCCTATACAGTGGTTGCCTATTGGTAACCCTGGTTTGTGAGTATTAACTTGTTTACTCTACCATTACTCCTTGTAAAAACATATTACACTATTGGGGCTCTTGGTGTTCCTTTTTGTCTCCAGCTGATTCCATTACAGTATCTCTCCAATAATGGGAGACAGGTGAGCCTGACATTAGCTAAGACACATGACCTTGGGGCATATTTATCAAGGGTCGAATTTCGAATTCAAAAAATTTCGAATTCAAAAAGACCAACCGAAATTAAGTCAAAGTTTTTTTTTGTGTCGAACAAGTCCATTTTCGATCGATTTGATTAAATTCGATTCAAATTTTTTCCCAAAAAAGATTTTTCAAAGTTCACCAATTGACTCCAGATAGGTTCTAGGAGGTCCCCCATAGGCTAAAACAGAAATTCGGCAGATTTTAGATGGCGAATGGTTGAAGTCGAATTTTTAAAGAGACCATAATTTCTATATTCGAGTTTTCTCATTTTTTTCTAAATCAAATCAAATTTGAACTATTCCCTAGTCGAAGTACACAAAAATAGCTCGAAATTTGAAATTTTTTCATTCAAAAATTCGCCTCAACCTTTGATAAATTTGGCCCCCTTGTCTTTTAATGTTTGTTCACTCTTAGATCCTCATAGACGTCTATTGTGGCAATGGACAGGGCACAATCCATAACCATTGCAGAGAGATTTGGGAAACCCCCTAATGATGTAATGTCTGGGGGCGACTAAGGTCCCATGTGACACCCTTAACTGGCTATGAAAAAGAGTGAAAACATGTGTAGAAAAAGTAGTATATGGATAAAAACCAGATGGGGAGGGTTATTTACTAAAAACCAAATGTTTGATTTTTTTCAATTTAAAAAAACCACGACAAAACCCTAATACATGAATAGACCTTATTTATTATTTAAAAATAGCTCAATTTACTCAGTTCTGGTAAAAACTTAATAAAATCGAGCAAAAACCTAAATCAGAAGTTTTTTCTGTTTTTTTCCCAAATCACTCGATTTTTTCTGGGTTTTTTTTTTGTCCGAAAAGCCAGAATTTTTCAGATTTTTGCCCAAAAGGTTGGATTTCCGGGCTAATTCCAGAAATGTCAAAATCGGATAGCCATTGACTTATACACAACTTCGACAGGTCTGAGATGGAGGATTTTCGGATTCTGCCTTTTTGCTGCATCGGGCTTTAATACATTTTGAAAAATGTCAGTTTTGCCCCAAAAAGCCCGACTGGATTTTAGTAAATAAGCCCCATAAAGTATTTTTGGATAATTTTTCTAAAATAGGAAAAATATGCTAAGGGACATTTTTTACAAAATAATCTGCCCTACGTTTGATTTACACAGGCGACCCCCCTCCCACAGCGGCTTTGGAAGGTGAAACATGAAACTTCAATATTAGAAAAACCTTCGCAAATAGGAATTCATTGGAAAAAAGTGTTTATTTTTGGGGAACTGTCTGAAACCAACTGAAACAAGTGTTGGAAGGAGAACAAGCCCTTTAAATTGCTGAGAATTCCTTTTTTTCCCGTCTAGAGAAGACTCCCGTCAGTTTGTACTGCCTGGGACACCGTATCAATTGGCAGCGAATTAACATAAATGAAAAGAATGAGTAACGTCCGCACTGCCTGCCCCGTATTTATTGAATCTTTTTCTGGTTTCTCCCTGTAACCGGCGCATTATGAGCATTAATGGATTTCTGAGGCCGGATTGATTTTTCATTAATTTGGGAGAAATCCTTTCCCTCCCCAATATAATTCTGTCTTAAAACGCTGTGTTTGACGGCTCGATAACTCTCGCTGCGCCGGAGGCAGTTTATTAGGGAGATAAAAGAGGAGAGGGTGGGCGCTGGCATCTCTATTGGATCTTGTTAACATCTCCTTACAATGGATTTTATAGTCATATTATAAATGTACAGCAGCCAATAACATTATCCCGGGACAACTCGCTCCCCACCTGCTTATATGGGAATATTTCCCCTTTATACTGACCCAGAATCCTCAGTGACAGCCCTATCCATATCTATATGTTTTATCTTATACTGAACATATTCTTATA
Organism: Xenopus laevis; assembly: GCF_017654675.1. Classification (NCBI taxonomy): domain Eukaryota; kingdom Metazoa; phylum Chordata; class Amphibia; order Anura; family Pipidae; genus Xenopus; species Xenopus laevis. The sequence continues at coordinate 161,022,892 of NC_054381.1, forward strand.
CACAGACACCATGGGCTTTAGGGCAAAGATTAGCCAGAAACCTGTTACCCAGAAAGCTCCGAATTATGGAAAGACCATCTCCCATAGACTCCGTTTTATCCAAATTCTAATTTTTAAAACTGATTTCCTTTTTCTGTGTAATAATAAAACAGTCGCTTGTACTTGATCCCAACTGAGATATAATTAATCCTTATTGGAAGCAAAACCAGCCTATTGGCTTTATTTCATGTTTATATGATTTTCTAGTAGACTTAAGGTATGAAGATCCAAATTATAGAAAGATCCATTATCTGGAAAACTCCAGGTCCCGAGCATTCTGGATAACAGGTCCCATAGTGTGTGTATAACATATCCGCTGTGTATATTCATATTCTACTGTAGGTGGGAGGGGCCATATTGTTTCCCTTTTATCTTTTATAGTTAAACAAAGGTGAGACCAAGAACCCACAGTGACCAATCAGCCCCCAGCTCACTATCCCCACTGACATACGGCTCTTTGGTAGATTTAAGGAAACAGAACCAACAGATTCAGCATAAACCAAGATGAATGTTTTTCCCATAATCATAAATCTTTCCTTCTAATTTATATTTCTCTCTCGTTTACGGCTCCCTTTCCCAGGTGCACCATGGGTACCGCTACAAGTTGCTCTCTTTTTTAAATTACATACCCCTTGCCCCCTCCTAGACCTTCAGACCTATGTTAGCCACACTATTATATAATATAACAACATTCTCCTGTAACCCCCTGCTGTAAATGATAAGGATATTAGAAGTCACTGAGGGATTGTCCTGTGACCATATAAAGGCACAAGGCTGCAGGCTGAGTTATACAGGGAACTCTGAGTATCACTCATGTATTATAAGGGATAATGTACCCCCTACTGTAAATGATAAGGATATCAGAAGTCACTGAGGGGTTGTACTGTGACCATATAAAGGCACAAGGCTGCAGGCTGAGTTATACAGGGAACTCTGAGTATCACTCATGTATTATAAGGGATAATGTACCCCCTACTGTAAATGATAAGGATATTAGATGTCACTGAGGGGTTGTTCTGTGACCATATAAAGACACAAGGCTGCAGGCTGAGTTATACAGGGAACTCTGAGTATCACTCATGTATTATAAGGGATAATGTACCCCCTACTGTAAATGATAAGGATATTAGAAGTCACTGAGGGGTTGTTCTGTGACCATATAAAGACACAAGGCTGCAGGCTGAGTTATACAGGGAACTCTGAGTATCACTCATGTATTATAAGGGATAATGTACCCCCTACTGTAAATGATAAGGATATTAGAAGTCACTGAGGGGTTGTTCTGTGACCATATAAAGGCACAAGGCTGCAGGCTGAGTTATACAGGGAACTCTGAGTATCACTCATGTATTATAAGGGATAATGTACCCCCTACTGTAAATGATAAGGATATTAGAAGTCACTGAGGGGTTGTTCTGTGACCATATAAAGGCACAAGGCTGCAGGCTGAGTTATACAGGGAACTCTGAGTATCACTCATGTATTATAAGGGATAATGTACCCCCTACTGTAAATGATAAGGATATTAGAAGTCACTGAGGGGTTGTTCTGTGACCATATAAAGGCACAAGGCTGCAGGCTGAGTTATACAGGGAACTCTGAGTATCACTCATGTATTATAAGGGATAATGTACCCCCTACTGTAAATGATAAGGATATTAGAAGTCACTGAGGGGTTGTTCTGTGACCATATAAAGGCACAAGGCTGCAGGCTGAGTTATACAGGGAACTCTGAGTATCACTCATGTATTATAAGGGATAATGTACCCCCTACTGTAAATGATAAGGATATTAGAAGTCACTGAGGAGTCAGTATCAAGGCACAAGGCTGCAGGCAGTAATTAATGTATAGAAAATAATATATATATATGAAACTCTTTGGAGATACGTTACATGGAGCCAGTCAGATGGATTAGGAATAACAGAAGAGAGGCTAAAAGTCTCTCCCCCCGGAGACAATGAAGAGAAAGTTAGTGAAGGTTATACACAAGGGAATGGTGGAAAAAGAAACAAATTCATAGAGTACAAGCCCCTAAAAGGAAGGTCTTATTAAGCAAAAACAATGCAGCCCCTTTTAAGCGCACATCAATCAGAGGCAGTCGAGAGTGATATATTGTACATAAGGGGTAGGGAGTTAAGGGCCAGTATTGATAGGAGGGAGAGCTTTACTGAGAGCTCATTACTTACGTCTGATGCTGCACAATGACTTTGCTCTTGGAACTAAAATATCCAAACTGCTTACCTGGACAATAACTTGATGGGATGAAATGAAGCTGAGGATTCTGTTCTTGGGCCATTTACTTTTTCATAGTCTTCCTCGGGGTCTTTGAAGGAGGCTGGGTATAGGGGTGAGAGCTGGTAGGTTCTGGCCGGTGAGCTTTATATCATGTAATGAGTGGGAATCACATCACTCAGAGCAGGACAGTTGACTGCAACCGAAATTCAGTCCCATAGTCACTCTGAGGTTGGACCAACTAATGGATATAAGTATCAATAAGCCCAAAATGCCATCACTTCCTGTTTCTGGTCTGATCCAAGTTGCCTGTAGTATCACCTGCTTTCTGTGAATACTTCATCTACTTCCTGTCTCTGGTCTGATTAGGGTTGCCACCTTTTTTGCCGGTGGAGACCAGGCAGGGGGCGGGTCGTGACCCGGAGGGGCGGGGCCTTGATGCAGCAGGGGGCAGACCGTGATGTCAGGGGGCATGGCTATGATGGGGCAATTGGTCGATCGCCATGTCAATCATTGGGAGTACTGCCCGGTTTTCCTAATTTGGAAAACCGTGCAGGAATTCATGACCCGTGCAGCCCTTCAAATTACTGGCCTGTCCGGGTCAAACGCATACAGGTGGAACCCCTAGGTCTGACCCACTTACCTGCAGCACTTACCTGCTTTCTGTGCGTATCCCACTACTTCCAGGAACTGGTCAGTGTTCTTGTATCATAACCTGATGAAGGGGGAACACTCCCGAAATGTTGTGATGTAATAAACACACAAGGGGTTATCCCTTGTTTGATTTGCCTCGAGTGCCGGTACCTTTTTGTTTATTGTATCTGTGCCATGTGCACCGACCCCACCCGAGGGTGAAACATTCTCCCAGTAATCCCTATGCCCCAGAACTGCAGGTGACGTTGCCTTGTACATTCACCATAGGGGATGAGCTGTAGGAACAGCAGATTCACTGCAAAACTAATGGTTTCCCCCAGCCCCTCATTCATTTGGATAAAAACTGCAGAGTGTGGAAAGAGAATGGCTCTGCGCTCCTCCATCATACATCTGCTTAACTAACTGCCCGCCACTTCCCAGCTCCATTATCTACTTAAAGAGCAAAACCTGCAGCTTCATTTGTAATGCGACAAAATTAGGAGTTTGGTTTGGAGGCGGCGGGGGCTCAAGTGGTAGAGCAGGGGGATCTCAGTGCTTCTATCACTCACATGCCAGGTGTGCGGAGATTTGGGTTTACTTAGTGTTCCCTTCCTTTCCCAACAGCAGCACCACAACTATATAGTCTTACCAAAAATACACATGTTTGACGGGTTACTGTCTGCTCTCTCTCATTTCCCTACAGAAATAGGGATTGGTAACACTAGATAGGTACCTAATATATAGAGACAAGAGGAGAGTGTTGGAAGGGTTACTGTCTGCTCTCTCTCATTTCCCTACAGAAATAGGGATTGGTAGCACTAGATAGGTACCTAATATATAGAGACAAGAGGAAAGTGTTGGAAGGGTTACTGTCTGCTCTCTCTCATTTCCCTACAGAAATAGGGATTGGTAGCACTAGATAGGTACCTAATATATAGAGACAAGAGGAAAGTGTTGGAAGGGTTACTGTCTGCTCTCTCTCATTTCCCTACAGAAATAGGGATTGGTAACACTAGATAGGTACCTAATATATAGAGACAAGAGGAAAGTGTTGGAAGGGTTACTGTCTGCTCTCTCTCATTTCCCTACAGAAATAGGGATTGGTAGCACTAGATAGGTACCTAATATATAGAGACAAGAGGAAAGTGTTGGAAGGGTTACTGTCTGCTCTCTCTCATTTCCCTACAGAAATAGGGATTGGTAGCACTAGATAGGTACCTAATATATAGAGACAAGAGGAAAGTGTTGGAAGGGTTACTGTCTGCTCTCATTTCCCTACAGAAATAGGGATTGGTAGCACTAGATAGGTACCTAATATATAGAGACAAGAGGAAAGTGTTGGAAGGGTTACTGTCTGCTCTCTCTCATTTCCCTACAGAAATAGGGATTGGTAACACTAGATACAGTAGGTACATAATATATAGAGATTTTTATTATAAAAATACACTTACATTAATTCAAACATAACATATCAGCAGATCAAAAATTCAACAAACCCACCCATACACCCTCCTGCACGCAGAGTCCATCCCTCTGTCCATAGGCAACAGTCCAAACCATCAATTCACAAGTCCAAACTTGCAAAGTCTTGTTTTTGTCCATATGGCCTTTATACCACCCCAACACAAAAACAATATCTAAACTCCCCCACCCTCTTCCAGAAATGCATGAAGCACAAAATAAATCATTTCCAGGACATTTCTCTGCTCGTACTCTGTGCTGAGCAATATCTCTGCCATCAACCTGAGGATAAAAGGAGAGCAGTATCAGATCATGGGAGACAATATATATAACTATACAACAGTTTCCATACAGTGTATAACAAGATGCAAGTTTACGAAGGAGGAAGGTGCACTCATTGCCATCAATTTCCATTAGCGACAGACCTTCTTATCTCATTTTCCTTCAGGAAACTCAACTGAGCCAGAGTTGCCCTCACTGCCAGATCTCCTGCACCTCTGCTGCTAGATTTGGTACCGTATACAGGCAATGATAATGTAGAAGGGTCTCACGGTCCAGTAGATGTTGCCTGACAGAAACCCCATAGGCTGACTCTGTATAGGTCAAGTTGTTTAAGACGGGAACTTTAAGAGATGCGGCTAACTGACCATACACATCTCTAGTCACAGAGCAACTGACCAGAAAGTGATCCTGGGTCTCCTCCTCTTCACACTCCCAGGGGCAATTTTAGCTGTAGTTTTTAATGTAGGTCAGGTTGTCGCGCACAAAAAGTTTTCCCTGAAGAGAGAGCTAACAGATGTCAACATATTTGTTAGGGATTCTTTTGCTGTTAAGGTAGCGGAGGCTTTCCTCCAGGATATTGCCAACACAATCCCTCAAAGAGAGAGGACTGACAAAATAGTCTCTGACCACCCTGTGACACAACTGCTTGCGGGAAGATGTTACCAGCTCACCCACCCTGACATCCCACCTCTTCAGTAGCATCAGAGCGAGAATAAGGTATGGGAGGCAACTTGCTGAAACCAGACTCTCTTTATGCTTCCCCCTTGAAACCATGTCCCAACAAAAGGTGATACCCAGTTTCTGATACAGACTTCCCACAGAGAATCATTTCCTTGGGCGAAACCCCCAAATTTAGACTTCAGGAAAAGTGACCCAAAGAAAGCCACTGGGCACAACATGCCAAAACCACCCTCCTTCCACTGCAGGTACGTTATCCCCCTTTTGACTGGATTCAGCCTGTGTCCCCAGAGTAACTGGAAAAACAGTCTGTGGACCCTGGTGTAGAGAGATTCTGGTAATGGATACACGTACGCTACGAACAAAAACAGAGGGACCAGGTAGGCCTTGATAAGTTTCAAAATCTTCTATATAGTAGGGTCTCTTAGTAGTACAATGGTTACTCACCACATCAAGGATTTGATAAGCTTCACCCTTTCCCTGTAGGCCAGCCTCCATCCCTTCCATCACTGGACCTTTGTTGTTCCAGCATCCAGTTTCTCATCCCAATTTAGCCTGCAATTGTCTTCCCTCCTAAACTTTATCTCCAGGATCTTTATTTGGGATGGAGCAGTTGAAAATTCGGGAAGCTGGAAGTTAGGCTCATCGTTCAATGTCCATAAAGTTTCCGATTTGTCACGATTAATTATTGACCGAGAGGCCTCAGTGGTTTTGTTAAGCAGCCTCCTGACTTCTGGACCACTGTCACATCGTCTGCGTAGGCAAGGGTTGTTAATGTCTCCTCACTGGGGACCAAAATACCCCTGAAGCCACAGCTCTTCAGAACCCGCAGGAATGGGTCTATTGCAAATACGTACAAGAGAGGGCTCAGGGAGCAATCCTGTCTCACTCCAGAATCCACATCAAAATCATTCCTCCAACCATTGACAAATGGGAAGCTTACGGCCCCTTCATATAAAATGGCCAACCATTGTATATATTTGCCCGGGATGCCATACTTTCGCAAAGTAGACCAAAGGTACTTATGATCCACTCAGTCAAAAGCTTTAGCCTGGTCTAAAGAGACAATGTAGCAGCCCTTGTTTTGAGTTTTGCATACTTCTAAGGTCTCCCTGATTGTAAGGAGGGCCCCAAAGACGCTCCGCCCTTTCACCGTGCCAAACGGAAAGCCTGACAATAACTTGCCTGAAAACTCAAGAAGTATTGAAAAATACCCTAGCAAGAATCTTTCTGTAATTATTGAGAAGGGCAATAGGCGTCCAGTTCTCAATATGCTCCGGGTCCTTACCCTTTGAAAGCAGGATCAAAGAAGAAACCCTCATGGAAGGGGGCAAGATGCCCTCCGCCAGGCTGTCTCTAAAGACCTCCACAAGGATCTGGGCCAACTCATCTTTGAAGGTCTTATAGAATTCAGCTGTTAAGCCATCTGGGCCTGGGCCTTCTTTTTATTAAGCCTGTCAATTGCTGCTCTCACCTCGTCCTCTGTGACCTCTGCTTCCAAAGGGGAAAAGTCCAAATTAGAAGGCCCTGGGGTCGCCTCCAAGTAGTCCAACAGCCTGTCCCCATCGAAAGACTTGTTCCAGTAAAGGTCAGCATAGTAAGACCTCACAACACCCAGGATGCCCTCCCTGGTAGTCTGCAACTTACTTGTCCCTGAGTCGGCCACTAACTGCCACAGATTCTCTGTAATTCTGAAAAGGGTCCGGCGAGTGAAAACTCCCGTAGTCCCTTTCCAGAACCAAAGATCTGTGCCAGCTGTACTGATGCCGCCTGAGCTGGTTCAGCTTTGACAGATCCACCCAGTCTGAAATACAGGCCTCCAACTTCTTTTGTAGGGACAAGTACTTTTTATATTTTTCTCCCTCCCTACGAGCAGATAGCTTCCTAAAGAAAGTCCGGAATGACTCTTTGGCATCCTCCCACCATGATGATACAAAGTCATAAAAATCAACTCTCTCAGTCTCGCTCTGAAGACGCATCCTAAAGATACGCCTAGTTGACCCCTCCTCTAGGGAATTGGTGTTAAGCCTCCACAGCCCTCTCCCCCTACTCTGTATGGAAGAAGCCCCCCACAGGAAAGTGCAAAGTGGTCAGAGTAATCCACAGACTGCTCATGCACATCAGTGAATGTCTCCCCTGCCCTGACAAAGGCCATGTCAAGACGACTGGACCTCCCTGCACAATAGTAAGTGTGCATGCCAACGCCGAAATTTGAGATAGCAACATCCACAAGGCCTGCCTGCCAGATAATAGTGTTAAGGAAGCCTTCTCAGTTGTTTACTTTAGATCCTGTCCTATCTTCTGGCCTTAATACCTGGTTGAAATCTCCAGCCAGAACTACTGGAAGGGAAGTGTTGCGGTACTGTCTCATATTAAACAATAGTGCACTTCTTCCTTGGCAAGACTGTGGCCCATTGATATTAATAAGCTGGCTGTGATTTCAAGAAGGAGACACCTGCCTACCTGGATTTCCACAAGTTGATGTACAACAACATTCAATTCAACTCTGAACAGCACCCCCACACCAACACATGGCTCAGCTGCTATTGACCAGAATGAGGGCCCATGGTGCCACTCTGAAGCTGCCCAATGAGAGACTAGAAAAAGCTAAAAACCTGGCCTTTGGTGAATGGATGCTGCACACATTAGATGTATAAATCCTAATTGGTTGTGTAGCCATTTTTTTGTTTTCTTTTTGGCCTTCTTCCCTTTACTTTCACCATCGGATATCCCTTCTCCAAATCATTTAACCTGGACCCCTGCAGGTATAGGATAATCATCTCCAAGATGGACTGTCTCTTCATCTATGGCCAGGTCAACACTAGGAACAAGCCCAGTCCTATCTGGTTTGTCCTATCTATTCTCTGAAGTTCTTTCCTCTCATCTTTCATCTTTGACCCCCAAGTGTCATCCTCATCTGAATCATCGTTTTGTAGTTGGGAATAGCGATTGGACAAAAGCACATGGCTCCAGGGGCCTTTTTTGCTTTACTAGAGCCTGTAACTACTTGCCAGTTTTCTTCACTAGGGGTCTGTGATTCTTGCAAAGTACATTTAAGTTTTCCTTTCTTTTTCTTCTTTTTGTAGGGGGATTCCTCTGACATGGATACAGGAGTCTCACTGATACATTGGGTAGGTTTAGGACGGTGTGTCTGTAGGTTGGGATCTGTGGCGATTATGGGGCTTATCACGGTTTGTGAGAAGCCTTTTGTGGTGCCTGATGGGCATGGCTGTGGTGATGATCTCTGATCTACCTCCCTGTGAGTAGGAGTCTGTCCTCTCTGATGTTGTACCTTCCTTCCTGCACCATCCTGATCCTCTCCTTCTCTGTTGGAGTTGGTTAGGTTTTGTGCCCTCGTGCCTTTGCTGTTGTTCCTCTCTCTGCTGGTTTTCTATCTCATGAACAGCCTCTATCAACAGTTGTTCTTCTTCCTGTTCTACCTGATTTTTCACTACCAGATTATTCTTATTTTTATTATGAGAGGCCATAGGGCACAAGCGGTGAGGATGCCCCATATAACCACACAGGTTACACTTTATGTCCTTACAGAATCTCTTTGTATGTCCGATTTTCCCACAGAGGATACACTTCTCTACAGCACAGGAACTGGCCAGGTGATTAAGTGACCCACATTTAAAGCATCTTTTGGCCTGGCCAGCATAGAAACAGATGCACTTTTCTTTGCCTATGAAAAAAGTGTTGGGCAAATTTTGGGGGACGTTATTAACAACCCTAAGTTTGACCTCAGTTTTCCAGCCCCCCTGTCCATACATCATCTTCAAGTACATGGGCTAAAGGGGAGAGGACTGTGCACTGACGCTTCAGCCACGTGAGCACATCATCCACAGGGAGACCTTCATTTTTAATAATGATAGTGATGTTCTTTATCTCTGGATTAGATATTGGCATGGCCTCAAAATTCTGCCATTCAGGCTGTGTTTTTAGGGTCTCAAAAAGCCGCCAAAAAGCATCTAACCCCTGTGGGATTTTGAAGCTCACATCCCATTCTGTAGCAGATTGTACAATACAGGCCTCCAGGTCATTACTAGCTTTTCATTTAGCTGAGCCTTCTAGCAGTTTCCTAATAATGTAGGTTCTGTTTGGGGCATTCTCTATGTTCCCTTCCCACATCAGCTTGACACAGTTTTTCCTACGGAATGCCTGACCACCAAAGGAAGGCCCTTCACCTGCAGGGAATAATCTCCTTTTCTCCCAAAACTTTCCTGAGTCTTTGGGGTCCACCCCAGAAGATGAAGCTCTAGAGTCCAGGGAAACCTGGATCATCTTGCATTTTATTTACAGGTGAGCCACACGCAACTTTAACCCCAACATTGCCATAACACTCAGTGGGGGGAACTTGGCTACCAGAAACAAGGCTTACAGGGGATGCTGGGAAATGTAGTTTACTCACAGGTGAGTTGTGGGTTTTTGAAAAATGTTCGCATTTCGTTCTGCAAGTTTCAGGCCGGCAATATCAAGTGCTACTTGGTTGTTAGGGAATTATTACTTTAGCAACTTGGCAGCAATTTCTGAAGTCAGAACAGAAGATGAATTGGGGAGGGAGGGGGAAGGACGATAATAAAGAATAAAACTAACACTGGAATCGATTAGAGCAGGTCCATCTATAATACAGTGAAAGTTTAATTAAGGTGAACTTCCCCTTAAATTCATTGCTTCTCAATTCTGCGGCCGGACAATTAGGAGTGAATATTAAGGAGTCGTTAATGTCGGTAACAATGAGACAAATCTTCACATTAAGGTGCGACTTTGAGTCGTTTTTATCTGATGGAGAATGTGATTCCTGCCAATAATTCTGTGTCTGGAGCAGAGAAAACATATTCCTTCTTCTCTGGAAATGATCTTCCCCTTTTATTGCCTTTTATGTCCCGTTTGCGCCGCTTGTTTAATGAGGTCACGGCGAGGCGGGCGACTCTGTATTATACGCAGGGAATAGGGAGGGGGATGGGGAGGAATATGTGATATACTGGCGTCGTATTAAAGAAACATATCGGGGATTAAAATTGACTTGCTGAGCACATTGCTAAGTACATCTGCCATTAAACTGTGTCATTGCGAGAGGAAATGTCACCTTTCCATTGCTAAAGCTTTTACTATATATTGTATATATATATATGTGTCTTACACAGGGGCGGGGCTCTGCTGCTTAACCCCTTCACTGCCAGCAAACAAAAATAAAACTGGATATTATTAACCCTGCAAAGTGTGTTGTCTTTATGGGGATTTGTTATTATTCCGCTCCCTCAACCTCCATTTCCTGCACATTGACTTGTGTTGCAACACTTTGCACTGGGCATGTGTGGAGGTAAGTAGGTAGTTCATGTAGGTAGATAAGTAGGTAAGTAGGTAGGCAGGTAGGTAGGTAGGCAGGTAGGTAGGTAGGCAGGTGGGGGGGCACAAGGAAGACTCTCATGTGGGTCTCACACCCAACTCAGATCCACTGATTCTCAACCTGACCCAGGCCCACTTACTATATGCCCCGCCCTGTCCCTGCTGCCCGACACTACCTGCACCTTTAACCAAGACCCATGAAACCGGGCGTGATGTCACAGTTGGCCAGAAGTGATGTCACTCCGGAGGTAGATGAACCAGGTCGGAAAAAACCTTTTTGCTGGTTGTGGAGGGAAATGTGAGCCTACAAACAACCTGGGTACCTATCTGCAGATTGAATCAGGGAGTTTCTTCCCAAAACCTGACCAATATTGTAGAACTGTAGCACAAGGGCATCCCCTGTAGGCACCACTAACTAGGGGCAATTCTGGGTCCTGAGGAAGTTTGCTGCTGCCCCATCTCCCCTGAGCGGTGGCAATTCAGCTTTTATAGTTACCAGAAGTAGTAATATTTTTGCCCCCATGGTAACCAGTGGGTATTTCTCAATGAGTGCGACATTCATAGGCTCAAGCTAAGGAGCTCCAGTGGGTACAAGGCAGATAGGGTTGTCACCTGGCCGGTTTCAATATGAGTAAAGATGGGCAGGATTCCCTGAGATTAATGCAGCATTTGGCAAATCACTGGTCACCACATCATAGCTCTGCCCAAGGTCGGACTGGAGCATTGGGAGCCCACCGGGACTGCAAAATGAAGGGCCCTCCCTAGGGCCCCCTCCAAAACCCCTCCCCACGCCAGGCACCTGCACAAACACGGCACAAGCAAGAGCAAAAGAAACAGTGAACATCTGCTCCATTTATCCTTTTGCTTTTAATGCATGTGTCATGTCTTCTGCTTTCCTTATAGCTCCTCTTCCTCGCCTTCCTCCTCTTCCTTCTCTTCCTCCTCTTCCTTCTTTTCTCCTCATCCTTCTCTTCCTCCTCTTCCTCTTCTTCCTTCTTTTCTCTTCTTCCTTCTCTTCCTCCTCTTCTTCCTCTTCCTACTCTTCCTCCTCTTCCTACTCTTCCTCCTCTTCCTCTTCTTCCTTCTCTTCCTCCTCTTCCTCCCCTTCCTCTTCTTCCTTCTCTTCCTCCTCTTCCTCCTCTTCCTCTTCTTCCTTCTCTTCCTCCTCTTACACCTAAAAGACAAGGGACACTCCTTTGAAGATAGCAAGGTCCAAATCTTGGATAAAGAAGACGCTGGTTTGAACGAGGCGTGAAAGAGGCGATTCATGTCAAGGTGGAGAAACCATCCCTGAACAGAGGCGGGGGCCTTCGACACCACCTGTCTGCTACATAAAATGCTGTTCTAACATCTGTAGCCCCGGCGGATTCAGAACACTTCACACATCCATTCATGCAACTCTCACAAGTAACACCTGTATTTAGGAGTTGTATGACACATTGGATAATCCTATCACAGTAACTACACAGAATCTACACCTCTGTGAATTTCAGATGTCACCTCTTTGAAGAGTTACAATGTGCCATTGTGATTGGATTAGTGGAAGAGTTTATATGCCGAGAACTTCCCACACCAGTCAGTTGTACTGAAGAAGCTGCTCGGATGAGTAGTGAAACGTCTTCAATGATTACTCAGCAAGTCCAGTTGTTTTTAGATTGACCTATACTAGATATACCATGACCTGGATGAATGAAAATCTTCATAGTCATCCTCTTCCTCCCCTTCCTCTTCTTCCTTCTCTTCCTCCTCTTCCTCTCCTTCCTCTTCTTCTCTTCCTCCCCTTCCTCTTCTTCCTTCTCTTCCTCCCCTTCCTTCTCTTCTTCCTCTTGCTCCCCTTTCTTCTCTTCCTCCCCTTCCTTCTGTTCCTTTTCTTCCTCCCTTTCCTCATCTTCCTCCTCTTCTTCCTCTTCCCTCCCTTCCTCTTCTTCCTTCATATTTCTCCTCTTCCTTCCCTTCCTCCTCTTCATCCCCTTCCTCCTCTTACTTTTCTTCCTTCTCTTCCTCCCCATCCTCCCCTTCCTTCTCTTCCTCCCCTTCCTCCTCTTCCTTTTCTTCCTTCCTTCCCTTCCTCCTCCTTCTCTTTCTCCTCTTCCTGCCCTTCCTTCTCTTCCTCCTCTTCCCCCCCTTGCTCTTCTTCCTTATCTTCCTCCCCTTCCTCCTCTTCCTCCCCTTCCTCTTCTTCCTTCTCTTCCTCCCCTTCCTCTTCTTCCTCTTCCTCCCTTCCTTCTCTTCCTCCCCTTCCTCCTCTTCATCCCCTACCTCCTCTTCCTTTTCTTCCTTTTCTTCCTCCCCTTCCCCCTGTTCCTTCTCTTCTTTCTCTTCCTCCCCATCCTCCTCTTCCTTTTGTTCCTTGTCGTCCTCCTCTTCCTTCTCTTTCTCCTCTTCCTTCAATTAATCCTTCCTCCTCTTCATTTCCTTCCTCCCATTCCTCCTCTTTCTTCTCTTCCTCATTTTCATACCCTTCATCCTCTTCATTCTCTTCCTCCCCTTCCTCCTCCTCTTCATTCTCTTCCTCCTCTTCCTCATCCCCTTCCTTCTCTTCCTCCTCTTCCTCGCCTTTCTTCTCTCCCCCCTCTTGCTTCCCTTCCTTCTCTTCCCCCCCTTCCTCCACCCCTTCCTGCTCTTCCACCTCTTCCTCCCCTTTCTTCTCTTCCCCCTCTTCCTCCCTTTCCTCCTCTTCCTTCTCTTCCTCCTCCTCCTCCCCTTTCTTCTCTCCCCACTCTTGCTTCTCTTCCTCCTTTTCCCCCCTTCCTTCTCTTCCTCTTCCTCCTTCCCTTCTTCTCTTCCCCCTCTTGCTTCCCTTCCTCCTCTTCCCCCCTTCCTGCTCTTCCTCCTCTTCCTCCCCTTTCTTCTCTTCCCCCTCTTCCTCCTCCCCTTCCTTCTCTTCCCCCCCTTTCTTCTCTTCCCCTCTTGCTTCCCTTCCTCCTCCCCTTCCTTCTCTTCCTCCCCTTTCTTCTCTTCCCCCTCTTGCTTCCCTTCCTCCTCTTCCTCCCCTCCTTCATTCTGAATGGCGCTGTCACTGGTCTCTTCTTTTTAACCATTTCTCTTCTGATCTGGAGCCAGGGGCTAATTTGTAAACAGTTGCCATGTTTGCCCCTGGGTAGTTACCAATAGCAACCAATCAGATGATTGCTTTTAATGTTCCCCCTGCAGCTGAAAAACAAGCTTATTGCTAATTGGTACAAATTAGCCCAGTGTTTATAAATGAGCCCCAGTCCTGAACTTGATTCTCTCTTCTCTCTCCTTAATTCTCCATGTCTGTCTTGTGCCCTTGTGCTGCTTTCTGTTCTGTCTCGTTCCTTTACTCTCACTGTCCCCCTGTGTCCTGTCTCCCTAGTGCCCCGACCATTGATTCATATGGAGGAGGGGGGCCCCAGAGCCCAGTGTTAGCAGTGAGTATGCGCGTAGGCTCCCCTATATGTATCTATATATATAAATAAAGTGCATTTTATGTGCACCAGAGAGTAATGTGAGCAGTTAGTAGGCACAGGGGTGGTTAATATGAATATATTTGCATTGCTATAATTAGGTGCTGGGTGCAGCAATAAGGGGCAGGTGATTAGGGTGCCAGCAGCTCAGCGTGTGATTGGCCGGTGCCAGAGAGTAAAGGTTGGCAGCATGTTTGACACAAGTAATAGTTGTTAATACAAACAGATGGAATGTACCATTAGCAGGAGGGGGTGACAGTTTGTACAGGGGAGCCCGAGGGGCCCAAGTCTCACCCACCAGGTAACCAACAAGTGTTGCTACTGCTGATCCTGCTGAGCAACTGATGTTTATTGGGGGAAGAGCCTCTTTCTTTATTCAACAGATACTAATGTTGTACCAACCAGTGCCATATCCACGGTTAAAGCTGTTTTTTAGTTTAACCCTTTAAATCACAGCACATCAAATCCCCCCGTCTGTATCCCAACAGCCTATTTAACAAGCTGAGCAGACTCCCTTTCTGTCACTCTGTGATGTCACCAGAGAGAATTAATATGTCAATTAAACTGCTCAACCAGCCCGAGACCCAGCAAGTAGCTCAGCAGTGAAGGGGAAGTATCACTTGGACTCTCAGACTCTCGGTGACTGACGGAAGCACCCAAGCTGAATCAGGTGTAGTGGGTGCTGGAGTGGTGGGTGCTGAAGGTGGTGGGTGCTGAAGTGGTGGGTGCTAAAGTGGTGGGTGCTGAAGGTGGTGGGTGCTGGAGTGGTGGGTGCTGGAGTGGTGGGTGCTGGAGTGGTGGGTTCTGGAGTGGTGGGTGCTGGAGTTGTGGGTGCTGGAGTGGGTGGGTGCTGGAGTCTGGGCAGTTGCTGAGTATTGTTCCTTTATAACAAGAGGAGAATTGGGGGTTCATATAAAACAAAGCAGCGCTGTACTTTGGTGATATTACTGATTATAGTGCGGGAGCTGCCATATTACTAACCTGCCTTGGTTGGGGGTTTTCCCCAATAAACAACAAATTCACTAGCAGTGGTGTAATTATGGGGGGCAGATGATAAGTGAGTTATGGAGAGAATAAAATCCCCCCATTGGGTGAGAGGCCAATAGCAGCAGCAGTGGATTCTGATTGGCCGATTGTACTAAATACACAAATCTCGGGTTCTGCTCGTGGTACAACATGAAGTTCATGAGTCGCTGCTGCTGCGAGAAAAGTGCATTTGGCTTCTCATTATGTTTATTGCTCCGAGTTTTAATGATGTTTATTATTATGGTTATTAGTCAGGGTTTTGGTGCTGAAATCAGCAGGTCAGGGGGAACCAGCACCAACATGTTCATTTCATCCTCTATTTGCACCGGCCCCGGAGCCCTGCCCTCTCATTACAGCCTCAATTACTCGATATTCAGTTATATATCTATATATACACACTCTCATGTGCTCATGTGCAGTTCAGCAACATCTGCAAAGTCAAAGGATCAAGCTATAAGGCCTTAAAGTGATACTCACACCTATTCAGTGTTGCGGTCTAGTGTTTCCCCACAGGCAGATTAACTCATACTATACCAGACAGAAAAATATTAGCCCATACTACCCAAGGCTGGCAGATATTAACTCCTACTATACCAGACTGACAGATATTAACTCATTCTATACCAGACTAGCAGATATTAACTCATACTATACTAGGCTGGCAGATATTAACCCATACTATAATGGACTTTAAGATATTAACCTATACTATACCATACTGGCAGATATTAACTCATCCTTTACCAGGATGGCAGATATTAACCCATACTATACCAGACTGGCAGATATTAACTCATACTATTCCAGGCTGGCTGATATTAACTCTTTTATCCAAGGCTTGTAGATACTCACAGTAACTCATAGTTACGCATAGTAACCCAGACTGGCAATGGTAACTCATACTAGACAAGGATGGCAAATATTAACTCATAATTTACAAGGGTGGCAGATATTAACTCATACTATACCAGGTTGGGAGAATAATTCATACTCTCCAAGGCTTGAAGATTACCTCATACTATACCCGACTAGCAGCTATTAACTCATCCTATACCGTGCTGGCAGATATTAACCCATACTATACCAGACTGCCAGATATTAACCTATACTATACCAGACTGGCAGATATTAACTCATACTATACCAGGCTGGCAGATATTAACCCATACTCTAACTGACTTTAAGATATTAACCTATACTATACCAGGCTGGCAGATATTAACCAATACTATACCAGACTAGCAGATATTAACTCATAGTATACCAGGCTGGCAGATATTAACTCATACTATACCAGGCTGGCAGATATTAACCCATACTATAACTGACTAGCAGATATTAACTCATCCTATACCAGACTGGCAGATATTAACCCATACTATACCAGACTGGCAGATATTAACTCATACTATACCAGGCTGGCAGATATTAACCCATACTATAACTGACTAGCAGATATTAACTCATCCTATACCAGACTGGCAGATATTAACCCACACTATACCAGACTGGTAGATATTAACCCATACTATACCAGACTGCCAGATATTAACTCATACT